>NC_057800.1:445310246-445488206 GCF_018294505.1 Triticum aestivum | reverse complement strand
GCGGCGGCTGGGCTGGCTTCGGCCTCGGGCGCCCTGGCTTATAAAGCCTGCCGGGCGAGAGTCCCGGGCGGACACGGCCCGGTTAGGTCGGTTGCCCTTTTTTTAATTAATTACGCGTAGAATAAAAAATAAAAAGAAATACTAAACGGACTCCAAAAATCCTGAAATAAATTTTCCCGGGCTTCTAAAATCAAGTCGCACAAGGTGAACATTTATTTGGGGCCTAAATGCAATTTTGAAAACACACATTTTTCCTAAATTCAAATAAAATAATGAAAAACTCCGAAATAAAAATCTTATTTGATTTTATTATTAAATCCTCAATATTTCTTTATTTTGGGAAAGTCATTTTATTCCCTCTCTCATATGTTTGTAATAGAAATAATTGATGATAAAATAATTAAAATCAAATGATCCTATTCTCAAAATTTGAGAAAACTCAAATATGAAAATAATGAATTCCCCAACTCTCTCCGTGGGTCCTTGAGTTGCGTAGAAATTTCTAGGATCAAACCAAAAGCAAAATAAAATATGATATGCATTGATGATCTAATGTATAACATTCCAAATTGAAAATTTGGGATGTTACAAGCCATGGCGCGTTCATGGGATAAGAGACAAATCTCTTCCCATGAGTAGGGCGACCATGAACTCGAAGGCCATGATCGACCACTTGGCTCAAAGAGGGAGAGGGCACGCAAAATTGAGATTGACAATTCTTCATCGGAGAAAGAGCCAGAGGAGGTTACCGTCAAAGATCAAGAGAACGAAGAAGAAGCAGACAAGAAACCATGTGGGATTCCCATTGAATCGGTAAAACTTGTTAGCACCGGTGATCGCGTCCACTTTGTCAAAAGAACTCCAACCACGGGTTAAAGGGCGAACAAGTCTTGAAGACGTGGATCGAATAGTGGGTTCAACCACTGGCCGCTCGAGCCCACCCATATATCTTTATACGAGCCTAGAGATACCACCTAGATGGCGCCAGGGGAGCTATCTGAGGACAAGTTGCGGGCTCATATTCACATCGAATCTGGAGGGGGAGAAGGTGTTGCAAGACATCGCCATGGAGCCATGTAGCTCTATAAACACACCAAGCGACGTAAGTTTCTTTTCTTGAGACCGGATTTGCCTGGCTCCGACTTCCTAGTTGTTCCCCTTCTTCCTTTAACCTGCCACTTTGTAGGAGTTCGCGACCTTCACGACTTTCCTATCCATATCATCACTCCCTAGGCAAGCCTTGAGGCTGAGCTTGGTGGCATTTATGGAGCCAGAGCCGGAGCCTAAAGCAATCACGCCCAACCGCACCCCACTGCCTGAAGAGGAGGGAAATGATACGTCCATTTTGCATCATGCTTTTATATCGATATTTATTGCATTATGGGCTGCTATTACACATTATGTCACAATACTTATGCCAATTCTCTCTTATTTTACAAGGTTTACATGAAGAGGGGGAATGTCGGCAGCTGGAATTCTGGGTTGGAAAAGGAGCAAATATAGAGACCTATTCTGCACATCTCCAAAAGTCCTAAAACTCCACGGGAATTATTTTCAGAATATATAAAAAATATTGGGCAAAAGAAGTACCAGAGGGGGGCATTCCGCCGTCCACGAGGGTGGGGGCGCGCCCCCTGCCTCGTAGGCCCCTGGTGGCCCTCCGATGCCCATCTTTGGCTATATCGAGTCTTTCGTCGAGGAAAAAAATCATAAGCAAGCTCACGGGACGAACCTCCGCCGCCACGAGGCGGAACCTTGGCGGAACCAATCTAGGGCTCCGGCGGAGCTGTTCTACTGGGGAAACTTCCCTCCGGGAGGGGGAAATCATCACCATCGTCATCACCAACGATCCTCTCATTGGGAGGGGGTCAATCTCCATCAACATCTTCACCAGCACCATCTCATCTGAAACCCTAGTTCATCTCTTGTATCCAATCTTTGTATCCAAAGCTCAGATTGGTACCTGTGGGTTGCTAGTAGTGTTGATTACTCCTTGTAGTTGATGCTAGTTGGTTTACTTGATGGAAGATCATATATTTAGATCCATTATGCATATTAATACCCCTCTGATTATGAACATGAATAGGAGTTGTGAGTAGTTACGTTTGTTCCTGAGGACATGGGAGAAGTCTTGCTATAAGTAGTCATGTGAATTTGGTATTCGTTCAATATTTTGATGAGATGTATGTTGTCATCCCTCTAGTGGTGTCATGTGAACGTCGACTACATGACACTTCACCATTGTTTGGGCCTAGAGGGAGGCATTGGGAAGTAATAAGTAGATGATGGGTTGCTAGAGTGACAGAAGCTTAAACCCTAGTTTATGCGTTGCTTCGTAAGGGGCTGATTTGGATCCATATGTTTCATGCTATGGTTAGGTTTACCTTAATACTTCTGTTGTAGTTGCGAATGCTTGCAATAGGGGTTAATCATAAGTGGGATGCTTGTCCAAGTAAGGGCAGTACCCAAGCACTTGTCCACCCACATATCAAATTATCAAAGTACCGAACGCGAATCATATGAACGTGATGAAAACTAGCTTGACGATAATTCCCATGTGTCCTCGGGAGCGCTTTCCTTCATATAAGAGTTTGTCCAGGTTTGTCCTTTACTACAAAAAGGATTGGGCCATCTTGCTGCACCTTATTTACTTTATTTACTTGCTGCCCGTTACAAATTACCTTATCACAAAACTACCTGTTACCGACAATTTCAGTGCTTGTCGAGAATTCCTTACTGAAAACTGCTTATCATTTCCTTCTGCTCCTCGTTGGGTTCGACACTCTTACTTATCGAAAAGTGTACGATAGATCCCCTACACTTGTGGGTCATCAAGACTCTTTTCAGACACCTTTGCCGGTGAGTGAAGAGCCTTTGGTAGGTGGAATTTGGTAAGGAATTTTTTTATAGTGTGCTGAAATTTACTGTCACTTGTTACTATGGAACATAATCCTTTGAGGGGCTTGTTCGGGGTATCTTCACCCCGACCAGTAGAGCAAAGAGTTGCCCCTCAACCTACTGAACCTACTGAAAATGGTCACCTTGAAATTCCTTCGGGTATGATAGAGAAACTGCTAGCTAATCCTTTCACAGGTGATGGAACATTACATCCTGATTTGCACCTAATCTATGTGGATGAAGTTTGTGGATTATTTAAGCTTGCAGGTATGCCCGAGGATGTAATCAAGAAGAAGGTCTTCCCTTTATCTTTGAAGGGAGATGAATTGACATTGTTGAGGCTATGTGATGATATTGGATCATGGAACTACCAACGATTGAAATTGGAATTTCATCAGAAGTTTTATCCTATGCATCTTGTTCATCGTGATCATAATTATATATATAATTTCTGGCCTCGCGAAGGAGAAAGCATTGCTCAAGCTTGGGGGAGGCTTAAGTCAATGTTATATTCATGCCCCAATCATGAGCTCTCAAAGAAATGATTATTCAAAATTTTTATGCTCGGCTTTCTCTTAGTAATCGCTATATGCTCGATACTTCGTGTACTGGATCTTTTATGATGAAGACTATTGAATTCAAATGGGATTTATTGGAAAGAATTAAACGCAACTCTGAAGATTGGGACCTCGACGAAGGTAAGGAGTCAGGTATAAGACCTAAGTTTGATTGTGTTAAATCTTTTATGGATACCGATGCTTTCCGTGAATTTAGCACTAAATATGGACTTGACTCTGAGATATTAGCTTCTTTATGTGAATCCTTTGCTACTCATATTGATCTCCCTAAGGAGAAGTGGTTTAAATATAATCCTCCCATTGAAGTAAAAGTAGTTGCACCTATTAAAGTGGAAGAAAAGACTATCACTTATAATGATCCTGTTGTTCCTACTGCTTATATTGAGAAACCACCTTTCCCTGTTAGAATAAAGGATCATGCTAAAGCTTCAACTATGGCTAACAAAAGTAATATTAAGACACCTAAACCCCCTGAGCAAATTAAAGTTGAACCTAGAGTTGCTATGGTTAAAGATCTCTTGGCCGATAATATTGATGGGCATGTTATTTACTTCTGCAATGAATCTACTAGAATTGCTAGACCAGATACTAAAAATAAACATAGACCTCTTGTACGCATGCCTGTTATTTCCATTAAAATAGGAGATCATTGCTATCTTGGCTTATGTGATATGGGTGCTAGTGCAAGTGCAATACTTCATTCCTTATACCAAGAAACTGTGCATGATATTGCACCTGCTGAGATAGAAGAGATTGATGTTACAATTAAGCTTGCCAATAGAGATACTATTTCACCAGTTGGGATTGTTAGAGATGTTGAAGTCTTGTGTGGGAAAGTTAAATACCCCGCTGATTTTCTTGTTCTTGGTTCCCCACAAGATGACTTTTGTCCCATTATATTTGGTAGACCCTTCTTGAATACTGTTAATGCTAAGATAGACTGCAATAAGGATATTGTTTCTGTTGGTTTAGGGGATATGTCTCATGAGTTTAATTTTGCTAAATTTCGTAGACAACCCCATGATAAAGAATTGCCTAGTAAAGATGAAATTATTGGTCTTGCTTCTATTGTCATGCCTCCTACTGATCCTTTATAACAATATTTGCTAGACCATGAAAATGATATGTTCATGAATGAAAGAAGGGAAATAGATGAAGTATTCTTTAAACAGGGACCTATTTTGAAACACAATTTTCCTGTTGAAATCCTAGGGGATCCCCCTCCACCTAAGGGTGACCACGTGTTTCAGCTTAAACCTTTACCTGGTACTCTTAAATATGCTTATCTTGATGAGAAAGAGATATATCCTGTTATTATTAGTGCTAACCTTTTAGAGCAAGAAAAAAAGAAATTATTGAAAACACTTAAGAAGCACCGTGTTGCTATTGGGTATACTCTTGATGATCTTAAGGGCATCAGTCCCACTTTATGCCAGCACAAAATAAAATTGGAGAAGGATGCTAAACCGGTTGTTGATCACCAATGACGGTTAAATCCTAAGATGAAAGAAGTGGTACGAAAAGAAATACTAAAGCTTCTTGAGGTAGGTATAATTTATCCCGTTGCTGATAGTCAATGGGTAAGTCTTGTCCATTGTGTCCCTAAGAAGGGAGGTATTACTGTTGTTCCTAATGATAAAGATGAATTGATCCCACAAAGAATTGTTACATGTTATAGAATGGTAATTGATTTCCGCAAATTAAATAAAGCCACTAAAAAGGATCATTACCCTTTACCTTTTATTGATCAAATGCTAGAAAGATTATCCAAGCATACACATTTTTGATTTTTAGATGGCTATTCTGGTTTCTCTCAAATACCTGTGTCAAAAGAGGATCAAGAAAAGACAAATTTTACTTGCCCTTTCGGTACCTTTGCTTATAGACGTATGCCTTTTGGTCTATGTATTGCACCTGCTACCTTTCAAAGATGTATGACTACTATATTCTATGAATTTTGTGAAAAGATTGTTGAGGTATTCATGGATGATTTCTTTGTTTATGGGACTTCTTTTGATGATTGCTTAAGCAACATTGATCGAGTTTTGCAGAGATGTGAAGAAACTAATCTTGTCTTGAATTGGGAGAAGTGCCACTTTATGGTTAATGAAGGTATTTTCTTGGGGCATAAAATTTATGAAAGAGGTATTGAAGTTGATAAAGCTAAGGTTGATGCTATTGAAAAGATGTTGTGTCCTAAGGACATTAAAGGTATAAGAAGTTTCCTTGGTGATGCCGGTTTTTATAGGAGGTTCATTAAGGACTTTTCTAAAATTTCTCGGCCTCTGACTAATATCTTACAAAAAGATGTCCCTTTTGTCTTTGATGATGACTGTGTAGAAGCATTTGAATTACTTAAGAAAGCTTTGGTTTCTGCACCTATTGTTCAACATACTGATTGGAATTTACCATTTGAAATTATGTGTATTGCTAGTGATTATGCTGTAGGGGCTGTTCTAGGACATAGTTGATAAGAAATTAAATGTTATTCCAATATGCTAGTAAAACTCTAGACAGTGCTCAAGGAAATTATGCTACTACTGAAAAAGAATTTTTAGCAGTTGTATTTGCTTGTGATTAAGTTCAGACCTTATTGTTGATTCTAAGTAACTGTTCACACTGATCATGCTGCTATTAAATATCTTATGGAAAAGAAAGATGCTAAACCTAGACTTATTAGATGGGTTCTCTTGCTACAAGAATTTGATTTGCATATTATTGATAGAAAGGGAGCTGAGAACCCGTTGCAGACAACTTGTCCTAGGTTAGAAAATGTTCTTGATGACCCACTACCTATTGATGATAGCTTTCCTGATGAACAATTAAATGTCATAAATGCTTCTCGTACTGCTCCATGGTATGCTGATTATGCTAATTATATTGTTGCTAAATTTATACCACCTAGTTTCACATACCAGCAAAAGAAAAAGTTATTCTATGATTTGAGACATTACTTTTGGGATGACCCACATCTTTATAAAGAAGGAGTAGATGGTGTTATTAGACGTTGTGTACCTGAGCATGAACAGGAACAGATCCTACGCAAGTGTCACTCCGAGGCTTATGGAGGACACCATGCTGGAGATAGAACTGCACATAAGGTATTGCAATCCGGTTTTTATTGGCCTACTCTCTTCAAGGATGCCCGTAAGTTTGTCTTGTCTTGTGATGAATGTCAAAGAATTGGTAATATTAGTAGACGTCAAGAAATGCCTATGAATTATTCACTTGTTATTGAACCATTTGATGTTTGGGGCTTTGATTATATGGGACCTTTTCCTTCCTCTAATGGGTATACACATATTTTAGTTGTGTTGATTACGTTACTAAGTGGGTAGAAGCTATTCCAACTAGTAGTGCTGATCATAACACTTCTATTAAGATGCTTAAAGAAGTTATTTTTCCGAGGTTTGGAGTCCCTAGATATTTAATGACTGATGGTGGTTCACATTTTATTCATGGTGCCTTTCGTAAAATGCTTGCTAAGTATGATGTTAATCATAGAATTGCATCTCCATATCATCCACAGTCTAGTGGTCAAGTAGAACTTGAGCAATAGAGAGCTTAAATTAATTTTGCAAAAGACTGTTAATAGATCTAGAAAGAATTGGTCCAAGATTGATGATGCATTATGGGCCTATAGAACTGCATATAAAAATCCTATGGGTATGTCTCCTATAAAATGGTTTATGGTAAAGCATGTCACTTACCTCTTGAATTAGAACATAAGGCATATTGGGCTATTAAAGAGCTCAACTATGATTTCAAACTTGCCGGTGAGAAGAGGCTTTTTGACATTAGCTCACTTGATGAATGGAGAACCCAGGCTTATGAGAATGCCAAACTGTTTAAAGAAAAAGTTAAAATATGGCATGACAAAAGGATACAAAAACGTGAGTTTAATGTAGGTGATTATGTATTGTTATACAACTCTCGTTTAAGATTTTTTGCAGGCAAACTCCTCTCTAAATGGGAAGGTCCTTATATCATCAAGGAGGTCTACCGTTCCGATGCCATCAAAATCAACAACTTTGAAGGCACAAATCCGAGGGTGGTGAACGGTCAAAGAATCAAATATTATATCTCAGTTAATCCTACAAATGTTGAAACTAATGTTATTGAAACCGTAACCCCGGAGGAATACATAAGGGACACTTTCCAGAACATTTCAGACTCCGAAAAGGAATAGGTACGTGGTACGGTAAGTAAACCAACTCCAAAACAGTTCTAATGGCAATTTTCACCATTTTGGAACATTTAAGAAAATAGGAAAACAAGAACCAGACCGGAAATGACACGAGGCTTCCACGAGGGTGGAGGGCGCGCCCTAACCCCCTGGGCGCCCCCCCCTGCCTCGTGGGCACCTCGTGTGCTCTCCAGACTCCGTTTTCTTGCACGATACTTCTTTTGGTCAGTAAAAATTCATTGGATAATCTCCCGAAGGTTTTGACCACCGTATCATGCAAATATCCTATGTCTTTGTTTCGAGCTATTTTTTCTGACAGATCTAGATTGCCATGGCGTCTTCAAGTGCCCCCAAGGGCAAGTTCTTCGAGAAGGTCATCAACCCCTACCTCGCGGATGTGCTACAACACCCTCAAACCATTGAGATGCGTGAGGGGTTGCTGCATATCCGCGATGTTGAGGGACCAAGGAGGACCGGAAGCATGGGGACAAGGCTCGAGGCATTGGAGCAACAAGTTTTCAAGTGCCAGGAGATGGTGGAACGTGGACTCGACTCCAATCATATAATGATCATGGAGTTCACCAACAACCACAAGCTGGACGACAAGAACATTGGGGAGGCCATCTTCAAGCTTCACGAGAAAATCGAGCGCCTCCAAGCCCAAATCTATAACCTATAAAACCAAAACTGTGAGTATGAATATGGATTCAAGAGGATGAGTTTGGCTGCAGATTTGAGGATTCCGGAGACTCGATCATCCTTCTATGATGGTGAGCCTATGCCTTGGAAGATGGGACGACAACCTACATCATCAACAACTCCACTTCATCACCACTCCAAGGAAGAAACTAGTACACATGGTATGGGCACTCCCCTTGGCAACTGCCAAGCTTGGGGGAGTGCCCCAGTATCGTATCACCATCACTTTTATCTTTACCGTTTTTCTTAGTTCGATCCTTTTGGTAATATCTTGATCTAGTAGAATAAAGTTTTAGTATGATCTAGTTGTGAGTTTTGCTTTATGATCCTTCTATGTAATCGAGTCCGTGAGCTATATATAAAGATTAGTGTTGAGTCAAGGGCTTGATTATTTTGCTATGATCTTGAGGGAATAAATAAAAGAAAAGAATAAAAGAAATAAAGAAATCATATGGATCTTATGGAGAGTAATGAGCTCACATATAAAGAGTATGATGAATAAAAGTTGTTGAGAGTTGACAAACATAGTTTTGGTCATCGTTGCAATTAATAGGAAGTAATAAAGAAAGAGAGGTTTTCACATATAAATATACTATCTTGGACATCTTTTATAATTGTGAGCACTCATTAAAGTATGATATGCTAAAGAGTTGACGTTGGACAAGGAAGACAACGTAATGGGTTATGTTTTCTTACATCTGAGATAAATTATATTGTCATGGATCATCCAACATGTTGAGCTTGCCTTTCCCTCTCTTGCTAGCCAATTCTTTGCACCAAGTAGAGATACTACTTGTGCTTCCAAATATCCCTAAACCCAGTTTTGCCATGAGAGTCCACCATATCTACCTATGGATTGAGTAAGATCCTTCAAGTAAGTTGTCATCGTTGCAAGCAATAAAAATTGCTCTCTAAATATGTATGACTTATTAGTGTGGAGAAAATAAGCTTTATACGATCTTGTGATGTGGAAGAAATAAAAGCGACGGACTGCATAATAAAGGTCCATATCACAAGTGGCAATATAAAGTGACGTTCTTTCGCATTAAGATTTGTGCATCCAACCATAAAAGCACATGACAACCTCTGCTTCCCTCTGCGAAGGGCCTATCTTTTATTTTGTCTTATACTTCATATAAGAGTCATGGTGATCTTCACCTTTCCTTTTTACATTTTATCCTTTGGCAAGCACAATGTGTTGGGAAGATCCAGATATATATAGCTAATTGGATGTGAGTTTTCATGAACTATTATGGTTGACATTACCCTTGAGGTAAAACGTTGGGAGGCAAAACTATAAGCCCCTATCTTTCTCTGTGTCCGATTAAAACTTCATAACCATAAATATCGCGTGAGTGTTAGCAATTGTGAAAGACCAAATGATGGTTGAGTATGTGGACTTGCTGAAAAGCTCTTATATTGACTCTTTCCTATGTTATGATAAATTGCAATTGCCTCAATGACTGAGATTAGAGTTTGTTAGTTTTCAATGAAGTTTATGATTCATACTTGAAATTGTGATTGAATTGTTACTTTAGCATAAGAGATCATATGACAATTATATATATATATATATATATATATAATATATATATATTGATGTTCTAAGAATGATCATGATGCCCTCATGTCTATCGACACCTCTATCTCCAAACATGTGGACATATTTTTCAATTTGGCTTTCGCTTGAGGACAAGCGAGATCTCAGCTTGGGGGAGTTGATACGTCCATTTTGAATCATGCTTTTATATCGATATTTATTGCATTATGGGTTGTTATTACACATTATGTTACAATACTTATGCCTATTATCTCTTATTTTACAAGGTTTACATAAAAGAGGGAGAATGTCGGCAGCTAGAATTCTAGGGTGGAAAAGGAGTAAATATTAGAGACCTATTCTGCACAGCTCCAAAAGTCCTGAAACTTCACGGAAGTTATTTCCAGAATATATAAAAAATACTGAGCGCAAGAAGTACCAGAGGGGGCCACCCACCAGCCACGAGGGTGGGGGGCGCCCTACCCCCCCTGGGCGCGCCCCCTGCCTCGTGGGCCCCCTGGTGGCCCTCTGATGCCCATCTTTGGCTATATGGAGTCTTCCGTCGAGGAAAAATCATAAGCTAGCTCACGGGACGAAACTCCGCCGCCACGAGGCAGAACCTTGGCGGAACCATCTAGGACTCCGGCGGAGCTGTTCTGCCGGGAAACTTCCCTCCGAGAGGGGGAAATCATCACCATCGTCATCACCAACGATCCTCTCATCGGGAGGGGGTCAATCTCCATCAACATCTTCACACACATCTCATCTCAAACCAGTTCACTCTTGATCCATCTTTGTATCCAAACTTCAGATGGTACTGTGGGTGCTAGTTGTGATTACTCCTTGTGTATGCTAGTTGTTTACGGTGGAAGATTATATGTTGCAGATCCATTATGCAATAATAGCTCACTTGATTATAACAGATATCTTTGGATTTTACATTGTGAGACACGGAGAAGTCTTGCATGTAGTCATGTGAATTGCGTTCGATGTGTTGATGAGATTAGTGTTTCCCTCTAGTGTGTCATGTGACGTGATCTACTTAGTATGGTTTGGACTAGATGGAGGCTGGAGAATAGTAGATCGATATGTTCAGAGTGACAAAGCTTACCTTATGGTGCATTTTAAGGCTGATTTGATCCAATTCATGCATGTTAGCTAACAAGTACTCTGAGAAACAAGGATTGTAAAAGCTGTCGGTGTATAGTTGCAAGTAAATATAAGTGAGTGCTGTCGTTGATGTCATAGGAGCGTGCCGTGGATATCAGTATGTATCAATACCAACGGAACAATAACATGATGAACTACTGGCGAAATATCCCATTTTGTCCTCATATGAGGCCGATAGTCTTATATATATCGATATTTATCGCATTATGGACTGTTATTTCACTTTATGTCACAATACTTATGGCTATTCTCTCTTATTTTACAAGGTTTACATAAGGAGGGAGAATGCCGGCAGCTGGAATTCTGGGCTGGAAAAGGAGCAAATATTAGAGACCTATTCTGCGCAACTCCAAAAGTCCTGAAACTCCACGGAACATCTTAAAATAAATAAAGAAAAATCCTCGCCAAAGATGAAGGCCAGGGGGCCCACACCCTGCTCACGAGGGTGGGGGGCGCCCCCCCCTAGGGCGCGCCCCCTACCTCGTGGGCCCCCTGGTGGCTCTCCGACGTCCATCTTCTCCTATATGAAGTCTTTCGATGAGAAAAAAATAAGAAGGAACTTTTCGGGACGAGACTCCGCCGCCACGAGGCGGAACCTTGGCGGATCCAATCTAGAGCTCCGGCAGAGCTGTTCTGCCGGGGATACTTCCCTCCGGGAGGGGGAAATCATCACCATCGTCATCACCAACGCTCCTCTCATCGGGAGAGGGCAATCTCCATCAACATCTTCACCAGCACCATCTCATCTCCAAACCCTAGTTCATCTCTTGTATCCAATTCTTGTCTCAAAGTCCGGGATTGGTGCTAGTAGGTTGCTAGTAGTGTTGATTACTCCTTGTAGTTGATGCTAGTTGGTTTATTTGGTGGAAGATCATATGTTCAGATCCTATATGCATATTATTACCCCTCTGATTATGAACATGAATATGCTTTGTGAGTAATTACGTTTGTTCCTGAGGACAAGGGAGAAGTCTTGCTATTAGTAGTCATGTGAATTTGGTATTCGTTTGATATTTTGATAAGATGTATGTTGTCTAGCCTCTAGTGGTGTTATGTGAACGTCGACTACATAACACTTCACCATTATTTGGGCCTAGAGGAAGGCATTGGGAAGTAATAAGTAGATGATGGGTTGCTAGAGTGACAGAAGCTTAAACCCTAGTTTATGCGTTGCTTCGTAAGGGGCTGATTTGGATCCATATGTTTCATGCTATGGTTAGGTTTACCTTAATACTTTTGTTGTAGTTGCGGATGCTTGCAATAGAGGTTAATCATAAGTGGGATGCTTGTTCAAGTAAGAACAGCACCCAAGCACCGGTCCACCCACATATCAAATTATCAAAGTATCGAACGCGAATCATATGAACGTGATGAAAACTAGCTTGACGATATTCCCATGTGTCCTCGGGAGCGCTTTTCCTATTATAAGAGTTTGTTCCGGCTTGTCCTTTGCTACAAAAGGATTGGGCCACCTTGCTGCACTTTATTTACTTTTGTTACTTGTTGCTCGTTACAATTTATCCTATCACAAAACTATCTGTTACCACTTATTTCAGTACTTGCAGAGAATACCTTGCTGAAAACCGCTTATCATTTCCTTCTGCTCCTCGTTGGGTTCGACACTCTTACTTATCGAAAGGACTACGATAGATCCTCTATACTTGTGGGTCATCAAGACTCTTTTCTGGCGCCTTTGCCGGGGAGTGTAGCGCCTTTGGTAGGTGGAATTTGGTAAGGAAAAATTTATATAGTGTGCTGAAATTTACTGTCACTTGTTACTATGGAAAGTAATTCTCCGAGGTGCTTGTTCGGGGTATCTTCACCCCGTCTAGTAGACCAAAGAGTTTCTCCTCAACCTACTGAACCTATTGAAAATGGAACTCCTTTTGAATTTCCTTCGGGTATGATGGAAAAACTGCTAGCTAACCCTTTTACAGGAGATGGAACAAAGCATCCTCATGAGCACTTAATATATGTGGATGAAGTTTGTGGCTTATTTAAGCTTGCAAGTATACCCGATGATGTTGCTAAGAAGAAGGTCTTCCCTTTATCTTTGAAGGGAGACACATTGATATGGTATAGGCTATGTGATGATATGAGATCATGGGACTATAAAAGATTGAAGCTGGAATTTCATTGAAAGTATTACCCTATGCATCTTGTTCATCATGATCGCAATTATATATATAATTTCTGGCCTCGCGAAGGAGAAAGCATTGCTCAAGCTTGGGGGAGGCTTAAATCAATGTTATATTCATGCCCAATCATGAGCTCTCAAGAGAAATGATTATTCAAAATTTATATGCTCGGCTTTCTGATAACAATCGCACCATGCTCGATACTTCCTGTGCTGGCTCTTTTATGATGAAGACTACTGAATTCAGATGGAATTTATTGGATAGAATTAAACGCAACTCTGAAGATTGGGACCTCGACAGAGGTAAGGAGTCAAGTATGACACCTAAGTTTGATTGTGTTAAATCTTTTATGGATACCGATATTTTCCATAAGTTTAGCACTAAATATGGACTTGACTCTGAGATAGTAGCTTCTTTCTGTGAATCTTTTGCTACTTATGTTGAATCCTCTCATAGAAGTAAAAGTAGCTGCACCTATTAAAGCTGAAGAAAAGACTGTCACTTATAATGATCCTATTGTTCCTACTTCTTATATTGAGAAACCACCTTTCCCTGTTAGAATGAAGGATCATGCTAAAGCTTCAACTGTTGTTCGTAAAAGCAATATTAGAACTTATACACCTCCTGAGCAAGTTAAAGTAGAACCTAATATTGCTATTGTTAAAGATCTCTTGTCTGATAATATTGATGGGCATGGAATTCAGTTCGAAGGTGAAACTGCTAGAATTGCTAAACCTTGTGATAAAGATAAACATAGACCTGTGGTAGGCGTGCCTGTTATTTCTGTTAAAATAGGAGATCATTGTTATCATGGCTTATGTGATATGGGTGCTAGTGCTAGTGTAATACCTATTGACTTATACGAAGAAATTAAGAATGAAATTGCACCTGTTGAGTTAGAAGATATTGATGTCACAATTAAACTTGCCAATAGAGATACTATTTCACCAATTGGAATTGTTAGAGATGTTGAAGTCTTGTGTGGGAAAACTAAATATCCTGCTGATTTTCTTGTTCTTGGTTCCCCACAAGATAGCTTTTGTCCCATTATATTTGGTAGACCCTTCTTAAATACTGTCAATGCTACCATAGATTGCACAAAGAATGTTGTTACTATTGGCTTGGATGATATGGTTCATGAGTTTAATTTCTCTAAATTTAGTAAACAACATCGTGAGGAAGAATTACCTAGTAAGGATGAAATTATTGGTCTTGCTTCTATTGCCGTACCTCCTAGTGATCCTTTAGAACACTATTTGCTAGACCATGAAAATGATATGTTCATGAATGAAAGAAGGGAAATAGATGAAGTATTCTTTAAACAGGAACCTATTCTGCAACACAATTTGCCTGTTGAAATTTTAGGGGATCCTCCTCCACCCAAGGGTGATCCCGTGTTTGAGCTTAAACCTTTGCCTGATAATCTTAAATATGCTTATCTTGATGAAAAGAAGATATATCCTGTTATTATTAGTGCTAACCTTTCAGAGCATGAAGAAGAAAGATTATTGAAAACTCTGAAAGCATTGGATATACTCTTGATGATCTTAAGGGCATTAGTCCCACTCTATGTCAACATAAAATAAATTTGGAAGCAGATGCCAAACCAGTTCGTGATCCTCAACGACGTCTGAATCCTAAAATGAAAGAAGTGGTAAGAAAAGAAATACTAAAGCTTCTGGAGGCAGGTATAATCTATCCCGTTGCTGATAGTGAGTGGGTAAGTCCTGTCCATTGTGTCCCTAAGAAGGGGGGTATTACTGTTGTTCCTAATGATAAAGATGAATTGATTCCACAAAGAATTATCACAGGTTATAGGATGGTAATTGATTTCCCCAAATTAAATAAAGCTACTAAGAAAGATCATTACCCCTTACCTTTTATTGATCAAATGCTAGAAAGATTATGCAAACATACACACTATTGCTTTCTAGATGGTTATTCTGGTTTCTCTCAAATACCTGTGTCGGCTAGAGATCAATCAAAGACTACTTTTACATGCCCTTTTGGTACTTTTGCTTATAGACGTATGCCTTTTGGTTTATGTAATGCACCTGCTACCTTTCAAAGATGCATGATGGCTATATTCTCTGACTTTTGTGAAAAGATTTGTGAGGTTTTCATGGACGACTTTTTCCGTCTATGGTTCCTCTTTTGATGATTGCTTGAGCAATCTTGATCGAGTTTTGCAGAGATGTGAAGAAACTAATCTTGTCTTGAATTGGGAAAAGTGCCACTTTATGGTTAATGAAGGTATTGTCTTGGGGCACAAAGTTTCTGAAAGAGGTATTGAAGTTGATAAAGCCAAGGTTGATGCTATTGAAAAGATGCCATGTCCCAAGGACATCAAAGGTATAAGAAGTTTCCTTGGTCACGCCGGATTTTACAGGAGGTTCATTAAGGACTTCTCAAAAATTTCTCGGCCTCTGACTAATTTATTGCAAAAAGATATACCATTTGTCTTTGATGATGATTGTGTAGAAGCATTTGAAATACTTAAGAAAGCATTAGTCTCTGCACCTGTTGTTCAGCCACCTGATTGGAATTTACCCTTTGAAATTATGTGTGATGCTAGTGATTATGCTGTAGGTGCTGTTCTAGGGCAAAGAGTTGATAAGAAATTAAATGTTATTCATTATGCTAGTAAGACTCTAGACAATGCTCAAAGAAATTATGCTACTACTGAAAAAGAGCTTTTAGCAGTTGTATTTGCTTGTGATAAGTTCAGATCTTATATTGTTGATTCTAAAGTAACTATTCAAACTGATCATGCTGCTATTAAATACCTTATGGAAAAGAAAGATGCTAAACCTAGACTTATTAGATGGGTTCTCTTGCTACAAGAATTTGATTTGCATATTGTTGATAGAAAGGGAGCTGAGAACCCCGTTGCAGACAACTTGTCTAGGTTAGAAAATATTCTTGATGACCCACTACCTATTAATGATAGCTTTCCTGATGAACAATTAAATGTTATAAGTACTTCTCGTAGTACTCCATGGTATGCTGATTATGCTAATTATATTGTTGCTAAGTTTATACCACCTAGCTTCACATACCAGCAAAAGAAAAAGTTTTTCTATGATTTAAGACATTACTTTTGGGATGACCCACATCTTTATAAAGAAGGAGTAGATGGTGTTATTAGACGTTGTGTACCTGAGCATGAACAGGAACAGATCCTACGCAAGTGTCATTCCGAGTCTTATGGAGGACACCACGCTGGAGATAGAACTGCACATAAGGTATTGCAATCTGGTTTTTATTGGCCTACTCTCTTCAAGGATGCCCGTAAGTTTGTCTTGTCTTGTGATGAATGTCAAAGAATTGGTAATATTAGTAGACGTCAAGAAATGCCTATGAATTATTCTCTTGTTATTGAACCGTTTGATGTTTGGGGCTTTGATTATATGGGACCTTTTCCTGCCTCTAATGGATACACACATATTCTAGTTGCTGTTGATTACGTTACTAAGTGGGTAGAAGCTATTCCAACTAGTAGTGCTGATCATAACACTTCTATTAAAATGCTTAAAGAAGTTATTTTCCCGAGGTTTGGAGTCCCTAGATATTTAATGACTGATGGTGGTTCACACTTTATTCATGGTGCTTTCCGTAAAATGCTTGCTAAATATGATGTTAATCATAGAATTGCATCTCCTTATCACCCACAGTCTAGTGGTCAAGTAGAGTTGAGCAATAGAGAGCTCAAATTAATTTTGCAAAAGACTGTTAATAGGTCTAGAAAGAATTGGTCCAAGAAACTTGATGATGCATTATGGGCTTATAGAACTGCATATAAAAATCCTATGGGTATGTCTCCGTATAAAATGGTTTATGGAAAAGCATGTCACTTACCTCTCGAACTAGAACATAAGGCATATTGGGCTATTAAAGAGCTCAACTATGATTTTAAACTTGCCGGTGAGAAGAGGTTATTTGATATTAGCTCACTTGATGAATGGAGAACCCAAGCTTATGAAAATGCCAAGTTGTTTAAAGAAAAAGTTAAAAGATGGCATGACAAAAGGATACAAAAGCGTGAGTTTAATGTAGGTGATTATGTATTGCTATACAACTCTCGTTTAAGATTTTTTGCAGGAAAACTTCTCTCTAAATGGGAAGGCCCCTATGTTATCGAAGAGGTCTATCGTTCCGGTGCCATAAAGATCAACAACTTCGAGGGCACAAATCCGAAGGTGGTAAACGGTCAAAGAATCAAACATTATATCTCAGGTAATCCCATAAATGTTGAAACCAATATTATTGAAACCGTAACCCCGGAGGAATACATAAGGGACACTTTCCGGAACGTTTCAGACTCCGAAAAGGAATAGGTATGTGGTACGGTAAGTAAACCGACTCCAAAACAATTTTTAAGGCAATATTTCTCCGTTTTGGAATATTTAGAAAATAGAAAATAAGTAGCAGTCCGGGAAGGACACGAGGGCCCCACGAGGGTGGTGGGCGCGCCCTACCCCCTGGGCGCGCCCCCTACCTCGTGAGCACCTCGTGTGCCTTCCGGACTCCGTTTTCTTGCACGTTACGTATTTTGGTCGGTAAAAATTCATTATATAACCTCCCGAAGGTTTTGACTCCCGTATCACGCAAACCTCCTCTATTCTTGTTTCGAGCTATTTTCTATCAGGGTTCTCCAGGCTAGGCATCATGTCGTCTCCCTCCTCCAACAATGGTGACAACGATGCTTGGCTAATGAAGATAGATCTGAAGAGGGAAGAACCCACGAGGGTCAACAAGGATGAAAGGATCAAGAAGGCCACGGAGGATCAAGCTCCAGCAGCAAAAGACATCCTTCAACTTGATCATAACCTTCTTACCCCAACTGAGATCGAAGCTTTCAAGATGATTGAGTTAGCTCGTATACAAAACAAGTATCTCACACAAGAAAATATTTTGTTGAAGGAGCATATTGTTGCACTCAAGGGCATTATTCGCAAGCTGGAGGACCTCTTACGCTCGATGTGCGATTATCCGTCACCTCCACCTTCTTCATCGACAAAGGAGATATAATCACATGGGTATGGGCACTCCCCTTGGCAACTGCCAAGCTTGGGGGAGGTGCCCCGGTATCGTATCACAATCACAACTCCTATCTTTACCGTTTTTCTTAATTTGATCCTATTAGTAGTATCTTGATCTAGTAGAATAAAGTTTATGGCATGATCTAGTTTTGAGTTTTGCTTTATGATCTCTCTTTGTAATCGAGTCCGTGAGCTATATATAATAAAGATTAGTGTTGAGTCAAGGGCTTGATTATTTTGCCATGATCTTGGGTGAATAAAAGAAAAGAGAAAAAGAATAAAAAGAAACAAAAGTTCATATTGATCTTATTGAGAGTAATGACTTCACATAGAAAGAGTATGATGATTAAAAGTTGTTGGGAGTTGGCAGACATAGCTTTGGTCATTGTTGCAATTAATAGGAAGTAATAAGGAAAGAGAGGTTTTCACATATAGATATATTATCATTGACATCTTTTATGATTGGGAGCACTCATTAAAATATGACATGCTAAAGAGTTGATGTTGGACAAGGAAGACAACGTAATGAGTTATGTCTTTCTTATATCTGAGATAAAGTATGTTGTCATGGATCCTCTAACTTGTTGAGCTTGCCTTTCCCCCTCATGCTAGCCAAATTCTCAGCACCAAGTAGAAATACTACTTGTGCTTCCAAATACCCTTAAACCAGTTTTGCCATGAGAGTCCACCATATCTACCTATGGATTGAGTAAGATCCTTCAAGTAAGTTGTCATCGGTGCAAAGCAATAAAAATTGCTCTAAATATGTATGATTGATTGGTGTGGGAGAAATAAGCTTTATACGATCTTGTGATGTGGAAGTAATAAAAGCGACGGACTGCATAATAAAGGTTCATATCACAAGGGGCAATATAAAGTGACGTTCTTTCGCATTGAGATTTTATGCATCCAACCATAAAAGCGCATGGCAACCTCTGCTTCCCTCTGCGAAGGGCCTATCCTTTATTATTATCTTCTACCTTATGCAAGAGTCATGGTGATCTTCACCTTTTCTTTTTCATTTTATCCTTTGGCAAGCTCAGCATGTTGGAAAGAACATGATATATATATATCTAATTGGATGTAGGGGAGCATGAACCATTATTGTGGACATTACCCTTGAGGTAAAAGGTTGTGGGGCAAAACTATAAGCCCCTATCTTTCTCTGTGTCCGATTAAAACTCCGTAACCACAAGTATTGCGTGAGTGTTAGCAATTATGGAGGACTAAATGATAGTTGAGTATGTGGACTTGCTTTTTAGCTCTGACATAGACTCTTTCCGATGTTATGATAAATTGCAATTGCTTCAATGACTGAGATTATAGTTTGTCGGAGCCCAATAAGGTTTATGATTTATACTTTTGCATTGTGAATAGATCATCACTTGAACATAAGCAATCATATGACAAAATCTATATATGTTGCTGTTATGAGAATAATCATGATGCCTTCATGTCCGTATTTTATTTTTATCGACGCCTCTACCTCTAAACATGAGGACATATTTATTGTTATCGGCTTTTCGCTTGAGGACAAGCGAGGTCTAAGCTTGGGGGAGTTGATACGTCCATTTTGCATCATGCTTTTATATCGATATTTATTGCATTATGGACTGTTATTTCACTTTATGTCACAATACTTATGGCTATTCTCTCTTATTTTACAAGGTTTACATAAGGAGGGAGAATGCCGGCAGCTGGAATTCTGGGCTGGAAAAGGAGCAAATATTAGAGACCTATTCTGCGCAACTCCAAAAGTCCTGAAACTCCACGGAACATCTTAAAATAAATAAAGAAAAATCCTCGCCAAAGATGAAGGCCAGGGGGCCCACACCCTGCTCACGAGGGTGGGGGGGGGCGCCCCCCTAGGGCGCGCCCCCCTACCTCGTGGGCCCCCTGGTGGCTCTCCGACGTCCATCTTCTCCTATATGAAGTCTTTCGATGAGAAAAAAATAAGAAGGAACTTTTCGGGACGAGACTCCGCCGCCACGAGGCGGAACCTTGGCGGATCCAATCTAGAGCTCCGGCAGAGCTGTTCTGCCGGGGATACTTCCCTCCGGGAGGAGGAAATCATCACCATCGTCATCACCAACGCTCCTCTCATCGGGAGAGGGCAATCTCCATCAACATCTTCACCAGCACCATCTCATCTCCAAACCCTAGTTCATCTCTTGTATCCAATTCTTGTCTCAAAGTCCGGGATTGGTGCTAGTAGGTTGCTAGTAGTGTTGATTACTCCTTGTAGTTGATGCTAGTTGGTTTATTTGGTGGAAGATCATATGTTCAGATCCTATATGCATATTATTACCCCTCTGATTATGAACATGAATATGCTTTGTGAGTAATTACGTTTGTTCCTGAGGACAAGGGAGAAGTCTTGCTATTAGTAGTCATGTGAATTTGGTATTCGTTTGATATTTTGATAAGATGTATGTTGTCTAGCCTCTAGTGGTGTTATGTGAACGTCGACTACATAACACTTCACCATTATTTGGGCCTAGAGGAAGGCATTGGGAAGTAATAAGTAGATGATGGGTTGCTAGAGTGACAGAAGCTTAAACCCTAGTTTATGCGTTGCTTCGTAAGGGGCTGATTTGGATCCATATGTTTCATGCTATGGTTAGGTTTACCTTAATACTTTTGTTGTAGTTGCGGATGCTTGCAATAGAGGTTAATCATAAGTGGGATGCTTGTTCAAGTAAGAACAGCACCCAAGCACCGGTCCACCCACATATCAAATTATCAAAGTATCGAACGCGAATCATATGAACGTGATGAAAACTAGCTTGACGATATTCCCATGTGTCCTCGGGAGCGCTTTTCCTATTATAAGAGTTTGTTCCAGCTTGTCCTTTGCTACAAAAGGATTGGGCCACCTTGCTGCACTTTATTTACTTTTGTTACTTGTTGCTCGTTACAATTTATCCTATCACAAAACTATCGGTTACCACTTATTTCAGTACTTGCAGAGAATACCTTGCTGAAAACCGCTTATCATTTCCTTCTGCTCCTCGTTGGGTTCGACACTCTTACTTATCGAAAGGACTATGATAGATCCCCTATACTTGTGGGTCATCAGAGAAGTCTTGTTATAAGTAGTCATGTGAATTTGGTATTCGTTCGATATTTTGATGAGATGTATGTTGTCATCCCTCTAGTGGTGTCATGTGGACGTCGACTACATGACACTTTACCATTGTTTGGGCCTAGAAGGAGGCATTGAGAAGTAATAAGTAGATGATGGGTTGCTAGAGTGACATAAGCTTAAACCCTAGTTTATGCGTTGCTTCATAAGGGGCTCATTTGGATCCATATGTTTCATGCTATGGTTAGGTTTACCTTAATACTTCTGTTGTAGTTGCGGATGCTTGCAATAGGGGTTAATCATAAGTGGGATGCTTGTCCAAGTAAGGGCAGTACTCAAGCACTGGTCCACCCACATATCAAATTATCAAAGTACCGAACGCGAATCATATGAACGTGATGAAAACTAGCTTGACGATAATTCCCATGTGTCCTCTGGGGCGCTTTCCTTTATATAAGAGTTTGTCCAGGCTTGTCCTTTGCTACAGAAAGGATTGGCCCATCTTTCTGCACCTTATTTACTTTATTTACTTGCTACCCGTTACAAATTACCTTATCACAAAACTATCTGTTACCGACAATTTTAGTGCTTGCAGAGAATACCTTACTAAAAACTGCTTATCATTTCCTTCTGCTCCTCATTGGGTTCGACACTCTTACTTATCGAAAAGGCTACGATAGATCCCCTACACTTGTGGATCATCAGGGAACGTCGGGGGCGGCAGCAAAAAGGAAGAAGAAGATGATGATGATAATGATGATGATGATGAGCATGATCCTTCGATGAGGAGGACGGTCCTGCATATGGGGAGGATGCGCAGGTGGCCACACTTCATGCAGACATGTGGGCTTCAAAGAGGAGCCGAGGTGCAGCCACCTCCGCTTTAGGTGCCCAATCGGAGGAGGGCCTCCGAGATGGTCCTCCGAAGAGATAGAGGACCGGGCATGCCGGGACTGCTAGTTTCCCTATTGTACATGTCCAGCTCATTGAGGTGGTGAAGCCCAAGAGGCCTCACACCAAGTTTGCGCTTAGCAGGCATGTCTCCTAACTCTTCTTGATTTCCTTATTTTTCCAAACGAATTTGCTCACCAGGGCCATTTGCTCTAGGCTCATGTACTTACGTGTGTGCGTACCATTGATGACGACAACATAGTGGGGTCCACTGCTATGGGAAGTAGGCTAATAAAGCCCCCGCATTTGGCCCATAAAGGACTGAAGTCATTGTCCGGAGTGTGCCGTTGGAAGTTGTTCCTTCGGAGAGCAGTAAGCACTTTTCCCGTCTAGGGATTTATGAAGGGTTTTACTATTTTTGTGTAACATTCTTATTTGTCCTTTGGATGTAGGTATAATGTCTCCATTCGTTGACCCTAAATCCATGACAGTCGCAGCTCCTATGTCGCAGGACCCGGATCAGGCTGTCATGGGCGAGGCAGAGGCGGTGTTGTCTAGGGCTTGTACCGCTAAAGCCATGGGCGAAGCGGAGGCGGTGTTGGCTGGGACCATACCGCTGAAACCATGGTCGAAGCGGAGCCGAGAGGTCCATGGCGCATATAGCCGAGGCCACAAAGCCACCCGTGAAGCCATTGGAGATGAGGCTCGTCGACCCGGTCTCTCTTCAACATCTTCACTAGAGTTTGTTGTCGCTACCTCGAAGCCCAATATAGGAGGGGGGAGGGGGGAGGATCTAAAGAGGAAGAGGAAGGGAGTCCTTCACATTGGTAATTCATGAACTTTGCCTTTTCCTAGCTTTCTCAAGCACCACCAAACTAATCATCTTTCTTTTAAGCCTCCTCCTAATATCTCTCTCCACCAGACTCGAGGCCCTATTTTCTTGCGTAATATCTAATCTCACAATGAAATCAAGAACATGCCCGTTGCATGTGAGGGGGTCCTAGACTAGGGGGTCTTCGGGCGTCTGGGCTATGTGACATGGGCCGGACTGATGGGCCGTGAAGATACAAAATAGAAGACTTCCCCCCATGTCCGGATGGGACTCTCCTTGGCATGGAAGGCAAGCTTGACGTTCGGATATGAAGATTCCTTTCTTTGTAAACCGACTCTATACAACCCTAGGCCTCTCCAGTGTCTATATAAACCAGAGGGTTTAGTCCTAATCATACAGGCTAGACATCTAGGGTTTAGCCATTATGATCTTGTGGTAGATCAACTCTTGTAACCCCTATACTCATCAAAATCAATCAAGCAGGAAGTAGGTTATTACCTCCATCAAGAGGGCCTGAACCTGGGTAAACATCATGTCCCCTGCCTCCTGTTACCTTCGATCCTTAGATGCACAGTTCGGGACCCCCTACGCGAGATCTGCCGGTTTTGACACCGACATTGGTGCTTTCATTGAGAGTTCCTCTGTGTTGTCAATAAAAGGATTGATGGCTCACCTTGTCATCCACGACAAAATCACCTCTGTAAGAGCCCTAGTTTCTGGGCAGATCCTCCAGATCAGCAATTTCGCCATAGGCGCCCGCCCGGCCATCAAGCCCACAGCGGCCCCTCGGATTGCCAAAAATCATCTCCGCATCAACCCTGAAAGCGTCGATAAGATGGACCCGACAGATGTCTCGTCTTTAAACAAACTGGTAGATCGCATCGCCGCCCTGGGGGTTGCAACAGATTACGATCTGATTGGGCTTAAACCCGACCAGAGGGAAATCAGGTCTCCACCTGCCACCCACCTGGTGACCGTCGTGGAAGAACAAGTTGAGGACACCGCTCCTCCTATGCTGAAAACAAACTATGTTCGGATCTCCGAACCCTACGAGCCATACACTCATCCTTGAGAAGAGATCATCCGTCCTCCAAACATAGAATTAGGTGCTGAGTATAAAAATCCCCAGGACACTCCAGATCCTGGGCCAATGACCTCGGGAATTTTTCAAAATCCAGATTCCATAGTGGGTCAGGGTTCGGATTTAAGCTCACCCACCACAATCAATACTCTCCAAGCAATTTTGGTCCCTCGGACATATGCGATTTAATGTATATACGACAGCAACCTCAGGAAACAGTCTATCACTTTTGGGCTAGATTCCTACTTGTTAAAAACAAGATCAAAAATTGCTGCGACGACGATGTGATAGCAGTCTTTTACCGCAACTATACGGACGAGGGGATCCTCAATGCCCTCAATCGGCACCACATACTGCACTTTGCAGATTTGGCACACATAGTACAGAAGTATTGCGCAATGGAAAGTGCCTGGAAAGCCCAGACAGCTCGGTGGGAACCATCGGCCTTTAAGCCACCCACCGGCCGGACAAAACGGATGCACCCTTACGGGGCACTTGATCATTACTTCCTGGAAAGAAAAATTAAGCCCTTACCGGGACACAGAACTGTCCTTGATGAATTGCTCGACAAGCCCTGTCGGATACACGCGATGCCGAATTCTGAACCAACTCATAGCCTTCGGGCATGTTGGATACTCCGGCAGGTGGCTAAAAGCGGGGAGGCTATTCTCACCAACGCTACTCCGACAAGGCATTCCCTCGAGGATAACAACCTCAATGTGCTTACGGTCTTCGAGACCTTTTTTTCAAACAACCGGCTTAAAAGGACGCTCCACGACCTCGCTGAAGTGAATGGCGTAGCCGCAATGAATCCTTGGAACGATATGGCAATAACCTTCAATGCCAGTGACGTGCCAAGGGCCCGATCAGTCTGAGCACCAGCCGCTTTGGTTCTAAACCCAATTGTAGACGGCCTTCGCCTCACTAAAGTGCTCATGGACGGATGTTGCGAACTGAACCTCATCTATGAAGACACGCTCAATAAAATACAAATGGACAGGAGTCACATTGAGCAGAGTAATACAACCTTTCGAGGAATTATCCCCGAGTCTGGAATCAAGATGCTCGGGGAAAATTAAACTCGACGTGGTTTTCGGCATGCCAGAGAACTATAGGTCCGAAGAGATAATCTTCCAAGTGGCCCCTTTCAACAGTGGATATCATGCCCTATTATATTAGGGTGAGACGCATTCACACGCTTTCAAGCCATACCTCATTACGGGTACATGAAGCTCAAAATGCCCGGGCCCAACGGTGTTATCACTATCGCTAGTGATCCGGACATAGCACTCTGTGCCGAAAACAAAACCACATCCTTGGCCCTCGAGGCACTATCTGAAGCCCTAGCTACCGAGGAGCTCACCGCTCTGCGTTCCACAGTGGATAGAGATGACGTAATTCTTGAGAAAAGGCCTAAATCCACTTCTTTCAAGCCAGCGAACGAGATAGTCAAATTTCAAGTTCACCCGATGGACCCCAAGAAGACAACTTCCATTGGGGCACAGCTTGATTCGACGGTCGATGCTGCATTGCGCGCGTTATTGCGCGAGAATTGGGACATCTTCGCCTGGCATCCCTCGGATATGCCAGGAATCCCACGTGCGCTGGCCGAACATAGTCTCAATATACTAAAGGGATACAAACCAGTCAAGCAAACGCTGCGGCAATTTTTCGAACCCAAACGACAGGCTATGGGTGAGGAGCTAGCCAAGCTACTCGAGGCCAGGTTTATCAGAGAGATCAAACATCCGGACTGGCTAGCAAACCTGGTCATGGTGCCAAACAAGGACAAATCCTGGCGCTTGTGTGTCGACTTCAAGGACCTTAATAAAGCATGCCTTAAGGATCCCTTTCCACTACCTCGCATCGACCGTATTATTGATGCAACTGCAGGACACGACTCACTGTGTTTCCTCGACGCATACTCCGGATACCATCAAATCAAAATGAAGTAATCCGACCAAGCCGCAACGGCATTCATCACCCATACGAGCCCTTCTACTTCAACACCATGCCCTTCAAGCTCAAAAACGTCGGCGCCACATATCAACACATGATTCAAACATGCCTGGAAAAGCAAATCGGCAAGACAGTTGAGGCATATGTAGATGATGTAGTCATCAAAAGTAAGCACATCGAATCATTGGTGGACGACTTACGCCTTACATTCGACAACCTCCGAAGATATGACATACGACTCAATCTAGAAAAGTGCGTTTTCGGCGTTCCTGCCGGAAAACTGGTTGGGTTCATTGTTTCCAATAGGGTAATCGAAGCAAACCCAGCAACAATCCGAGCCCGGTCATAGTTGGCTACACCAACAGACCTCAAGCAGGTCCAAAAACTAGCTGGGTGCGTGGCAGCTTTGAGCCACTTTATATCCAGATTAGGAGAAAAGGCACTGCCATTGTATTGCCTGCTCCGACGCACCGACCACTTTGCATGGACAGATGCTGCAACAGCCGGACTGGAAGAGATAAAAGCTTTGTTAGCAAGCAACCCAATCCTGGTTGCGCCAAACGTCGGTGAACCCATGTTGCTATACATATATGCAATGCACCAGGTGGTGAGTGCGGTGCTCGTCATTGAATGAGAGGAAGAGGGACATAAATTCCCACTTCAAAAACCAGTATACTATGTATCGACGGTCCTATCACGATGCAAATCCTGATACCCACATTATCAAAAGATAGCATATGCGGTCTTCATGGCATCCCGAAAGCCGTGGCACTACTTTCAAGAGTGTTTGATTATGGTGGCTTCCGAAGTACCACTTAATGATATCATAAACAACCGGGACGCCACCGGCCGAATTGCCAAATGGGCCATTGAGCTCTTACCATTTAACATAACATATAAGCCATGCCGAGCCATTAAATCTCAGGTGTTGGCTGACTTCGTCGCCGAATGGACAAAGACCGAACTCCCTAAAGAGTACGACACATATTCCAACTGGGTGATGCACTTCGACGGCTCTAAAATGCTAGCCGGACTCGGGGCCGGTGTCGTCCTGACATCCCTCACAGGAGACACAGTCCGTTATGTGCTCCAAATACTGTATACAGACTCTAATAACACAGCCAAGTATGAGGCCCTATTGCATGGTCTTCGGAAGGCCGTCTCTATGGGCATACAACGCCTCAAGGTGCGCGGGGATTCAAACCTTGCAATATCCCAAATAAGCGGAGAATTTGATGCCCAAGATCCAAAGATGGCAGCTTACCGCAACGCCATACTTAAAATATCAGCTCGGTTTGAGGGGCTCAAGTTTCATCACGTGGCCCGAGAGAGTAATCAAGCAGCGGACATCCTTGCTTGCATGGTGTGACGCCCCAAGACCGGAGCTTCAGATGCCTTCCAGGGTTTCCGGGTTTCGTCGTGTGATTTGTTTGGTTCATTGCATTCATCATTGCATCATGTCATCATGCCATCATCTCATAAATCTTTTGCATCTCAACTAAATAATTTGTGTGGATCTTCAATCCATTTAAATCAAGGGAAGGATGACTTCTCTTTATAATATATCCTCCCGATATTAGTGGAGCTATTATAAAATAATCCATTCTTATGGAATCACCTAAAACACACTTGCAAATTTCCCCATGCCTTTGTTATCTCGCTGCTTGACCTCGAACCTTGCCATTTATTCTTTCATCATTTTCCGGAGCTGTACCAAAATTCTCAACATTTTTGGAAACTCCTAGAACCTAGTCCTAGTTCAACCCCATTTGAATTAAATTCAAATGAGTTTGAATTTACATCTTCCAATCTTGGCCTTTTCTATTTTCTCGGAACAAGCGTATTTTTGTGAGTTCGGAAAAATTATCCCGTTGTCCAAAATCTTTTCCTAAACCTCTCTTTCTTTTCCTCTCTTTTTTGGTCTTTTCTGCTAAAGTAATATGAGAGAGAGAGAGTGGGGGGAAGTCAGCCCAGCTGGGCCTCCCAGCCATCTGCGCCTAGGCCCATTTGGCCCAAGGCCATCCCGTAGCCCACTGCTCTAACCCTAACCGATCGCTACCTCTTTCTCTCGATCCCCACTCCCTTCCCTCGTTCTCCTCCCTCACGCCGCCACTCATGCATCGCCAAGGAGAGGGAGAGTGTTGCCTCGCTCGATCCCTCTCCCTCACATCCTCCCGATCTCCTCTCTTCGATCATCGGCCGCCTCCAGCAGCCTCCTCCCCTCATGTTCCTCCCTTGCCCCGCCATGAATGTCACAAGACCTCGCCGCTGCCTCCCCGCCTCTGGCCATGGCGCCCGCGCTGGCGACCCAACCTGCCCTGCCGTGCTCTACTCCTTCCCCCGCGTCCCCGTCTCGCCGGAGCGCTCCACCACCATCGCCGCCTCCTTGCTCGGGAGAGCAAAGGCTCAATTCCGAGCAGCACGAGCGCTCCGCTTTCTCCACCGAAGCTTTTCTACTGCTGCGTCATCGCGTCCAAGTCCAGCAAGCCGCCGCCGCGCCTTCTAGCCTCCTCCCGCGTCCTGCATCGAGCCGCCCGGGCCGCGCATCGCCAGATGCCGTCCCTGCTACCGGGGAACCTCGGTTCCACCCGTTCCCCGTCTCCAGTGCCGCGCAAGGCCTCCCCCATGCCTCGCTAGCTGCTGCTGCGCCGCCACATTCCTGTTCGACCCTCTGCATCCAGCTCCAGCTGCTCTTCCTGCGACCTCCTCTTCGTCACCGCCTCGTGCCGTCCCTACCGACTCCGACAGGGAGCCCCGCCGCTCGCCAAACGTGACATCTGCCTCCTGTTCATGCTGCATCGTCTCGTTCACGGGCACTTCTTTGCTACAAGTGCTCCTGACTGAGACCCTCAAGTCATCTACCCGGAGCCCAAGTCCGAAGACTACTGTGGACGTATGCCTGGTGTCACTTGGATCCGTCAAGATCGCCAAGACCATTTCGGATTATGACAAGTACCACTACACCTGGAGATGTAACGAGTACCCCTACGGAAGAACCGAACGTCTATGAATCGTGTACGACTATAGCCGGTGTGCATTTTGTCAAGTCCTACTACGACAAACGACTACACGATGGGACGCCAAGTACCACTACACCCGGAGACCTCGAACCCGTCAAGTCCGACAACGTTTGTGTACAACTACCGACGACGTGCATGTTGCCAAGTACCCTCTCCGGATCATCATGTTTGACTACCGATAAACATGTACCACTACCATCGCCGAGATTGCGAGAACCTCTACCGTCGACCCTTGAGCATGAGAGAACGACTACTTCCACTACTTCCTCTACGCCGACTCGATACACGTCGAAAACGCACGCTTCAAAGGTATAACCCCGAGATGACGCCCGTGAACGCATGAATGCATGTTGGATGAGATGCACCCTTTGTCTGCACCGTGTCCGTATTGTCACTTGTTTTCCATGCCACTAACCCGTGGGACACCTGGAATCCGGGAGTGCCCCACCATTTTTTGCACGCATCCGCACACTTCTCCTTTACATCGGTATCTCAATCGAGTTACCGGAACTGGAACGCTGCCGTGGCACCGTTTTCGTTATCGTTGCCGTGGCACCCTTTTTCCTTCCACCACGGTGACAAATGCCTTATAATGCTCTTGTCAACTTTTAATAAAAATTGCATAACTTGTTCATGTCATCCGCATCATGATAACAACAATTAAAATGTTTAAATTGTTGTTGCAATAAATTACTAATGCATATGGAGATTTACCGGGTTTGTTGTTTGTTATATCCGGCCCCATTTAAACTGTTTAATGGGTATAGTTTTGTTATGCTTCACCTCTTGCCGTGTTAACGAACATTTAATATTGTTGAGTACTTAGATGGGAGAGAACTAAATAATTGATGTGGTGTTTTGTCAATATGCATCCCGATGCATATTGAGCTCCACTTAATTTGTAGGATTGCTTGTGCACTTTGACATGCCATCTATCATTAAACTGGACATGCATCATACTTAGTTGTGCATCATGCCATGTTCATGTGGTGGTTGTTTACTATGTTGTGTGCTTCTTTCCGGTGTTGCTTCTTCGGGTTGTGTCCGATAACGTTGCGTTTGTGAGGATCCGTTCGACTACGTCCGTTTGTCTTCTTCATGGACTCGTTCTTCTTCCTTGCGGGATCTCAGGCAAGATGACCATACCCTCGAAATCACTTCTATCTTTGCTTGCTAGATGCTCGCTCTTTTGCTATGCCTATGCTGCGATACCTACCACTTGCTTATCATGCCTCCCATATTGTTAAACCAAGCCTCTAACCCACCTTGTCCTAGCAAACCGTTGTTTGGCTATGTTACCGCTTTGCTCAGCCCCTCTTATAACATTGTTAGTTGCAGGTGAAGATTGAAGTTTGTTCCTTGTTGGAACATGGAGATGTTGTTCCTTGTTGGAACATGTTTTACTTGTTGGGATATCACAATATCTCTTATTTAATTAATGCATCTATATACTTGGTAAAGGGTGAAAGGCTCGGCCTTATGCCGGGTGTTTTGTTCCACTCTTGCCGCCCTAGTTTCCGTCATATCGGTGTTATGTTCCCGGATTTTGCGTTCCTTACACGGTTGGGTTATAATGGGGACCCCTTGACAGTTCGCCTTGAATAAAACTCCTCCAGCAAGGCCCAACATTGGTTTTACCATTTGCCACCTAGCCTTTTCTTTCCCTTGAGTCGGCCGGCTCAAGGGTCATCTTATTTAACCCTCTCGGGCCAGTGCTTCTCTAAGTGTTGGTCCAACTGAGCGATGTCCGAGGCTACCAGGGGCAACTCTGGGCTGGCTTACCCGACGTCTTGCTCATCCGGTGTGCCCTGAGAACGAGATATGTGCAGCTCCTATCGGGATTTGTCGGCACATCTGGGTGGCTTTGCTGGTCTTGTTTTACCATTGTCGAAATGTCTTGTAACCGGGATTCCGAGTCTGATCGGGCCTTCCCGCTAGAAGGAATATCCTTCGTTGACCGTGAGAGCTTGTCATGGGCTAAGTTGGGACACCCCTGCAGGAATTTGAACTTTCGAAAGCCGTGCCCGCGGTTATGGGCAGATGGGAATTTGTTAATGTCCGGTTGTAGGAAACCTTAAGTTGACCTTAATTAAAATGCATCAACCGCGTGTGTAACCGTGATGGTCTCTTTCCGGCGGAGTACGGGAAGTGAACACGGTGTTGGAGTTATGCTTGCCGTAGGTTGTTCTAGGATCGCTTCTTGATCATAGTTTTATCGACCGTGCTTTGCCTTCTCTTCTTGCTCTCATTTGCGTATGCTTAGCCACCATATATGCTAGTCGCTTGATGTAGCTCCACCTCATACCTTTACCTTACCCATAAGCTTAAATAGTCTTGATCGCGAGGGTGCGAGATTGCTGAGTCCCCGTGACTCACAGATACTTCCAAAACCAGTTTGCAGGTGCCGATGAGTCCGTGCAGATGACGCAACCAAGCTCAGGAGGAGCTCAATGAAGATCTTGTCCTTTGTGTTGTTTCGTTCTAGTTGATCAGTAGTGGAGCCCAGTTGGGGTCGATCGGGGACCTTGTCGCATTTGGGGTTCTTCTTTTATTCTGGTTCCGTAGCCGGACCTTGATTGTTTTTGGATGTTGTAATGCTTTATTCATGTAATTGTGTGAAGTGGCGATTGTAAGCCAACTATGTATCTCTTTCCCTTATGTATTACATGGGTTGTGTGAAGATTACCTCACTTGCGACATTGCTTTCAATGCGGTTATGCCTCTAAGTCATGCTTCGACACGTGGGAGATATAGCCGCATCGAGGGCGTTACAAGTTGGTAATCAGAGCCTTCCCCGACCTTATGAGCCCCATTGCTTGATCGATTAGCAGCCGTTGTTGAGTCTAGAAAAATGTTTTGAGTCATTTAGGAATTATATATCGGAGAGTTTAGGAATTCTTTTTACTCCCCAGTCCCTTCATCGCTCTGGTAAGGCATCCTGACATAGAGTTTTGACTCTTCTCTTCTCAAATTTCACAAAAAAAAATTAGGATCATGCGGGTATCTTGGAATCGTTCCGATGGTTTTGTGATGAGAACATTGTTCTTGGTGCCTCCTGTCATTTAGGGGTTGTGGCAGTGTCCCGGGGAGTTGAGCTCCGAGGTGTTGTCGTCACAATTTTATTGTTGCAGTTCTGGAATACCTGAGTTTAGTTTCGCCGACATCGAAAATCTCTTTTGTGCAGTTGTTGGTGAGATAACCTCGACGCCACCTAGTACTGGGGCGGGAGTTCGGGAGTATTGCCATAACTCGTATAAAGGATGCCTTTTGAAGGTTGAGGTAGATGATTTCTGAAGGCTTCTTGGTTATGTGTTGAAGAATGGATACAACTGGATGTAGGATTTGTTAGTTTTGGGTGAGATTTTATGCTTCCCCTGTATCCCCAACACCTGATTGCATAACCGGGAAAATTTCGGGAGTTTCATAGGTGGGAATTCAAGTAGCTCTTAGGATATGTTTCCGACAGATGTATGATATGAAATTGGGGTTCGACGTCTAGTGGTCCGCCTATCCACGGTTGGTTTTATAGTGGTCTCGTTGTGTCTTAAAGAGTCCTTGGCTATGCCGACTCGGGGACGCTTCGTATGTCATATGTGTTGGGTTTCGTAGTAATTTCAAAAATTTTCCTACGCACACGCAAGATCATGTGATGCATAGCAACGAAGGGAAGAGTATTGTCTACGTACCCTACGCAGACCGACTGCGGAAGCGATGACACGACGTAGAGGAAGTAGTCGTACGTCTTCACGATCCAACCGATCAAGCACCGAAACTACGGCACCTCCGAGTTCGAGCACACGTTCAGCCCGATGACGATCCCCGGACTCCGATCCAGCAAAGTGTCGGGGAAGAGTTCCGTCAGCACGACGGCGTGGTGACGATCTTGATGAACTACAGCAGCAGGGCTTCGCCTAAACTCCGCTACAGTATTATCGAGGAATATGGTGGCAGGGGGCACCGCACACGGCTAAGGAATCGATCACGTGGATCAACTTGTGTCAACTTGTGTGTTTAGAGGTGTCCCTACCTCCGTATATAAAGGAGCCAAGGGGGGAGGGTGCGCCGGCCAAGAGGGAGAGGCGCAGGAGGAGTCCTACTCCTACCGGGAGTAGGACTCCCCCCCCAATCCTATTCCAACTAGGATTCCCAAGGGGGAAAGAGGGAGAGGGGTGGCCGGCCACCTCTCCTAGTCCTAATAGGACTAGGGGAAGGGGGGAGGCGCGCAGCCCCCTTGGGCTGCCCCTTTCTCCTTTCCACTAAGGCCCATGATGGCCCATATGGCTCCCGGGGGGGTTCCGGTAACCTCCCGGTAACCCGGTAAAATCCCGATTTCACCCGGAACACTTCCGATGTCCAAACATAGACTTCCAATATATCAATCTTTATGTCTCGACCATTTCGAGACTCCTCGTCATGTCCGTGATCACATCCGGGACTCCGAACAACCTTCGGTACATCAAAATGCATAAACTCATAATATAACTGTCATCGTAACCTTAAGCGTGCGGACCCTGCGGGTTCGAGAACAATGTAGACATGACCGAGACACGTCTCTGGTCAATAACCAATAGCGGGACCTGGATGCCCATATTGGCTCCTACATATTCTACGAAGATCTTTATCGGTCAGACCGCATAACAACATACGTTGTTCCCTTTGTCATCGGTATGTTACTTGCCCGAGATTCGATCGTCGGTATCCAATACCTAGTTCAATCTCGTTACCGGCAAGTCTCTTTACTCGTTCCGTAATACATCATCTCACAACTAACATATTAGTTGTAATGCTTGCAAGGCTTATGTGATGTGTATTACCGAGAGGGCCCAGAGATACCTCTCCGACAATCGGAGTGACAAATCCTAATCTCGAAATACGCCAACCCAACATCGACCATTGGAGACACCTGTAGTACTCCTTTATAATCACCCAGTTACGTTGTGACGTTTGGTAGTACCCAAAGTGTTCCTCCGGTAAACGGGAGTTGCATAATCTCATAGTCATAGGAACATGTATAAGTCATGAAGAAAGCAATAGCAACATACTAAACGATCGGGTGCTAAGCTAATGGAATGGGTCATGTCAATCAGATCATTCTACTAATGATGTGACCTCGTTAATCAAATAACAACTCTTTGTTCATGGTTAGGAAACATAACCATCTTTGATTAACGAGCTAGTCAAGTAGAGGCATACTAGTGACACTTTGTTTGTCTATGTATTCACACATGTATTATGTTTCCGGTTAATACAATTCTAGCATGAATAATAAACATTTATCATGAAATAAGGAAATAAATAATAACTTTATTATTGCCTCTAGGGCATATTTCCTTCAGTCTCCCACTTGCACTAGAGTCAATAATCTAGTTCACATCGCCATGTGATTTAACAGCAATAGTTCACATCACCATGTGATTAACACCCATAGTTCACATCGATATGTGATCAACACCCAAAGGGTTTACTAGATTCAATAATCTAGTTCACATCATTTATGTGATTAACACCCAAAGAGTACTAAGGTGTGATCATGTTTTTCTTGTGAGATAATTTAGTCAACGGGTCTGTCACATTCAGATCCGTAAGTATTTTGCGAATTTCTATGTCAACAATGCTCTGCATGGAGCTACTCTAGCTTATTGCTCCCACTTTCAATATGTATCTAGATCGAGACTTAGAGTCATCCAGATCTATGTCAAAACTTGCATCGACGTAACTTTTTACGACAAACCTTTTGTCACCTCCATAATCGAGAAATATTTCCTTATTTCACTAAGGATAATTTTGACCAATGTCCAGTGATCTACTCTTAGATCACTATTGTACTCCCTTGCCAAATACAGAGCAAGGTATACAATAGGTCTGGTACAAAGCATAGCATACTTTATAGAACCTATGACTGAGGCATAGGGAATGACTTTTCATTCTTTTTCTATTTTCTGCTGTGGTCGGGATTTGAGTTTTACTCAATTTCATACCTTTGCAACACAGGCAAGAACTCTTTCTTTGACTGTTCCATTTTGAACTATTTCAAAATCTTGCCAAGGTATGTACTCATTGAAAATCTTATCAAGCGTCTTGATCTATCTCAATAGATCTTGATGCTTAATATGTAAGTAGCTTTTACTGAGGTCTTTTCCTTTTAAAGAACTCCTTTAAAACACTCCTTTATGCTTTGCAGAAAAATTCTACATCATTTCTGATCAACAATATGTCACTCACATATACTAATCAAAAAGGCTGTAGTGCTCCCACTCACTTTATTGTAAATACAGGCTTCTCAAAAAGTCTGTATAAAACCATATGCTTTGATCAACTCATCAAAGCGTATATTCCAACTCCGAGAGGCTTGCACCAGTCCATAGATGGATCGCTGGAGCTTGCACATTTTGTTAGTACCTTTAGGATTGACAAAACCTTCTGGTTGCATCATATACAACTCTTCTTTAATAAATCCATTAAGGAATGCAGTTTTGTTTATCCATTTGCCAGATTTCATAAAATGCGGCAATTGCTAACATGATTCGGACAGACTTAAGCATAGATACGAGTGAGAAAATCTCATCGTAGTCAACACCTTGAACTTGTCGAAAACCTTTTTGCGACAATTCTAGCTTTGTAGATAGTAACACTACTATCAGCGTCCGTCTTCCTCTTGAAGATCCATTTATTCTCAATTGCTTGCCGATCATCGGGCAAGTCAACCAAAGTCCATACTTTGTTCTCATACATGGATCCCATCTCGGATTTCATGGCTTCAAGCCACTTTGCGGAATCTGGGCTCACCATCGCTTCTTCATAGTTCGTAGGTTCATCATGGTCTAGTAACATGACTTCCAGAACAGGATTTCCGTACCACTCTGGCGCGGATCTTACTCTGGTTGATCTACGTGGTTCAGTAGTATCTTGATCTGAAGTTTCATGATCATTATCATTGGCTTCCTCACTAACCGGTGTAGGTGTCACTGAAATAGTTTTCTGTGATGAACTACTCTCCAGTAAGGGAGCAGGTACAGTTACCTCGTCAAGTTCTACTTTCCTCCCACTCACTTCTTTCAAGAGAAACTCCTTCTCCAGAAAAACTCCAAATTTAGCAACAAAAGTCTTGCCTTCGGATTTGTGATAGAAGGTGTACCCAACAGTTTCCTTTGGGTATCCTATGAAGACGCACTTCTCCGATTTGAGTTTGAGCTTATCAGGTTGAAACTTTTTCACATAAGCATTGCAACCTCAAACTTTAAGAAACGACAGCTTAGGTTTCTTGCCAAACCATAGTTCATACGGTGTCGTCTCAACGGATTTAGATGGTGCCCTTTTAACGTGAATGCAGCTGTCTCTAATGCATAACCCCAAAATGATAGTGGTAGATCGGTAAGAGACATCATAGATCGCACCATATCTAATAAAGTACGGTTATGACGTTCGGACACACCATTACATTGTGGTGTTCCAGGTGGCGTGAGTTTGTGAAACTATTCCACATTGTTTTAATTGAAGACCAAACTCGTAACTCAAATATTTGTCTCCGTGATCAGATCGTAGAAACTTTATTTTCTTGTCACGATGATTTTCCACTTCACTCTGAAATTCTTTGAACTTTTCAAATGTTTCAGACTTATGTTTCATCAAGTAGATATACCCATATCTGCTCAAATCATCTATGAAGTTCAGAAAATAACGATACTTGCCGTGAGCCTTAACACTCATCGGACCGCATACATCAGTATGTATTATTTCCAATAAGTCAGTTGCTCGCTCCGGAGAACGGAGTCTTATTCATCTTGCCCATGAGGCATGGTTCGCAAGCATCAAGTGATTCATAATCAAGTGATTCCAAAATCCCATCAGCATGGAGTTTCTTCATGCGCTTTACACCAATATGACCTAAACGGCAGTGCTACAAATAAGCTGCACTATCATTATTAACTTTGCATCTTTTGGTTTCAATATTATGATTATGTGTATCACTACGATCGAGATCCAATGAACTATTTTCATTGGGTGTGTAACCATATAAGGTTTTATTCATGTAAATAGAACAACAATTTATTCTCTTACTTAAATGAATAACCGTATTACAATAAACATGATCAAATCATATTCATGCTCAACGCAAACACCAAATAACACTTATTCAGGTTCAACACTAATCCCGAAAGTATAGGGGAGTGTGCGATGATGATCATATCAATCTTGGAACTACTTCCAACACACATCGTCACTTCACCCTTAACTAGTCTCTGTTTATTCTGCAACTCCCGTTTCAAGTTACTAATCTTAGCAACTGAACTAGTATCAAATACTGAGGGGTTGCTATAAACACTAGTAAAGTACACATCAATAACATGTATATCAAATATACTTATGTTCACTTTGCCATCCTTCTTATCCGCCAATCACTTGGGGTAGTTCCGCTTCCAGTGACCAGTCCCTTTGCAGTAGAAACACTTAGTCTCAGGCTTAGGACCAGACTTAGGCTTCTTCACTTGAGCAGCAACTTGCTTACCGTTCTTCTTGAAGTTCCCCTTCTTCCCTTTGCCCTTTTTCTTGAAACTAGTGGTCTTGTTAACCATCAACACTTGATGTTCTTTCTTGATTTCTACCTTCATCGATTTCAACATCACGAAGAGCTCAGGAATCATTTTCGTCATCCCTTGCATACTATAGTTCATCACGAAGTTCTAGTAACTTTAGTGATGGTGACTAGAGAATTCTGTCAATCACTATCTTATCTGGAAGATTAACTCCCACTTGATTCAAGCGATTGAAGTACCCAGACAATCTGAGCACATGCTCACTAGTTGAGCGATTCTCCTCCATCTTTTAGCTATAGAACTTGTTGTAGACTTCATATCTCACAACTCGGGTATTTGCTTGAAATATTAACTTCAACTCCTGGAACATCTCATATGGTCCATGACGTTCAAAACGTCTTTGAAGTCCCGATTCTAAGCCGTTAAGCATGGTGCACTTAAACTATCAAGTAGTCATCATATTGAGCTAGCCAAACGTTCATAACATCTGCATCTGCTCCTGCAATAGGTCTGTCACCTAGCGGTGCATCAAGGACATAATTCTTCTGTGCAGCAATGAGGATAAACCTCAGATCACGGATCCAATCCGCATCATTGCTACTAACATCTTTCAACACAATTTTCTCTAGGAACATATCAAAATAAACATATGAAAGCAACAACGCAAGCTATTGATCTACAACATAATTTGCAAAAAACTACCAGGACTAAGTTCATGATAAATTTAAGTTCAATTAATCATATTACTTAAGAACTCCCACTTAGATAGACATCCCTCTAATCCTCTAAGTGATTACGTGATCCAAATCAACTAAACCATGACCGATCATCACGTGAGATGGAGTAGTTTCATCGGTGAACATCTTATGTTGATCATATCTACTATATGATTCACGCTCGACCTTTCGGTCTCCGTGTTCCGAGGCCATATCTGCATATGCTAGGCTCGTCAAGTTTAACCTGAGTATTCTGCGTGCGCAACTGGTTTTGCACCCGTTGTATTTGAACGTAGAGCCTATCACACCCGATCATCACGTGGTGTCTCAGCACGAAGAACTTTCGCAACGGTGCATACTCAGGGAGAACACTTCTTGATAATTTAGTGAGAGATCATCTTATAATGCTACCGTCAATCAAAGCAAGATAAGATGCATAAAAAGATAAACATCACATGCAATCAATATAAGTGATATGATATGGCCATCATCATCTTGTGCTTGTGATCTCCATCTCCGAAGCACCGTCATGATCACCATCGTCACCGGCGCGACACCTTGATCTCCATCGTAGCATCGTTGTCGTCTCGCCAATCTTATGCTTCCACGACTATCACTACCGTTTAGTAATAAAGTAAAGCATTACATCGCGATTGCATTGCATACAATAAAGCGACAACCATATGGCTCCTGCCAGTTGCCGATAACTTGGTTACAAAACATGATCATCTCATACAATAAAATTCAGCATCATGCCTTGACCATATCACATCACAACATGCCCTGCAAAAACAAGTTAGACGTCCTCTACTTTGTTGTTGCATGTTTTACGTGGCTGCTACGGGCTTAAGTAAGAACCAATCTCACCTACGCATCAAAACCACAACGATAGTTTGTCAAATAGACTCCGTTTTAACCTTCGCAAGGACCGGGCGTAGCCATACTTGGTTCAACTAAAGTTGGAGAGGCAGTCGCCCGCAAGCCATCTCTGTGCAAAGCACGTCGAGGGAACCGGTCTCGCGTAAGCGTACGCGTAAGGTTGGTCCGGGTCGTCTCGTCCAACAATACCGCCGAACCAAAATATGACATGCTGGTAGGCAGTATGACTTGTATCGTCCACAACTTACTTGTGTTCTACTCGTGCATATAACATCAACATCATTAACCTGGCTCGGATACCACTGTTGGGTTTCGTAGTAATTTCAAAAAAATTCCTACGCACACGCAAGATCATGTGATGCATAGCAACGAAGGGAAGAGTATTGTCTACGTACCCTACGCAGACCGACTGCGGAAGCGATGACACGACGTAGAGGAAGTAGTCGTACGTCTTCACGATCCAACCGATCAAGCACCGAAACTACGGCACCTCCGAGTTCGAGCACACGTTCAGCCTGATGACGATCCCCGGACTCCGATCCAGCAAAGTGTCGGGGAAGAGTTCCGTCAGCACGACGGCGTGGTGACGATCTTGATGAACTACAGCAGCAGGGCTTCGCCTAAACTCCGCTACAGTATTATCGAGGAATATGGTGGCAGGGGGCACCGCACACGGCTAAGGAATCGATCACGTGGATCAACTTGTGTCAACTTGTGTGTTTAGAGGTGTCCCTACCTCCGTATATAAAGGAGCCAAGGGGGGAGGGTGCGCCGGCCAAGAGGGAGAGGCGCAGGAGGAGTCCTACTCCTACCGGGAGTAGGACTCCCCCCCAATCCTATTCCAACTAGGATTCCCAAGGGGGAAAGAGGGAGAGGGGTGGCCGGCCACCTCTCCTAGTCCTAATAGGACTAGGGGAAGGGGGGAGGCGCGCAGCCCCCTTGGGCTGCCCCTTTCTCCTTTCCACTAAGGCCCATGATGGCCCATATGGCTCCCGGGGGGTTCCGGTAACCTCCCGGTAACCCGGTAAAATCCCGATTTCACCCGGAACACTTCCGATGTCCAAACATAGACTTCCAATATATCAATCTTTATGTCTCGACCATTTCGAGACTCCTCGTCATGTCCGTGATCACATCCGGGACTCCGAACAACCTTCGGTACATCAAAATGCATAAACTCATAATATAACTGTCATCGTAACCTTAAGCGTGCGGACCCTACGGGTTCGAGAACAATGTAGACATGACCGAGACACGTCTCTGGTCAATAACCAATAGCGGGACCTGGATGCCCATATTGGCTCCTACATATTCTACGAAGATCTTTATCGGTCAGACCGCATAACAACATACGTTGTTCCCTTTGTCATCGGTATGTTACTTGCCCGAGATTCGATCGTCGGTATCCAATACCTAGTTCAATCTCGTTACCGGCAAGTCTCTTTACTCGTTCCGTAATACATCATCTCACAACTAACATATTAGTTGTAATGCTTGCAAGGCTTATGTGATGTGTATTACCGAGAGGGCCCAGAGATACCTCTCCGACAATCGGAGTGACAAATCCTAATCTCGAAATACGCCAACCCAACATCGACCATTGGAGACACCTGTAGTACTCCTTTATAATCACCCAGTTACGTTGTGACGTTTGGTAGTACCCAAAGTGTTCCTCCGGTAAACGGGAGTTGCATAATCTCATAGTCATAGGAACATGTATAAGTCATGAAGAAAGCAATAGCAACATACTAAACGATCGGGTGCTAAGCTAATGGAATGGGTCATGTCAATCAGATCATTCTACTAATGATGTGACCTCGTTAATCAAATAACAACTCTTTGTTCATGGTTAGGAAACATAACCATCTTTGATTAACGAGCTAGTCAAGTAGAGGCATACTAGTGACACTTTGTTTGTCTATGTATTCACACATGTATTATGTTTCCGGTTAATACAATTCTAGCATGAATAATAAACATTTATCATGAAATAAGGAAATAAATAATAACTTTATTATTGCCTCTAGGGCATATTTCCTTCAATATGCACTGCCTTGTACATGATGGTGCTGTACGATCGAGCCCGTGTAGGCCCCACCACGAAAACTTCGGACGAAATATCTATCATATGTTTGTTCCGGCTTATTCTGCAAGCCAATCCTTTGTTTTGTTTTGAGTTGTGGTATTCCAGTTGCTTCAAAGTCAAATGTTGATTCCATACTTTTCCTAAGTGGTGTTCTCATACTCCTATGTGAATACTAATCCTTCATAATAATCGAGATTGTCATGTCAATCCTTTTCAACCGGTGTGCTTCTCTTCAAGTGGATCCGATCATTTCAATATCAACAAGATATATTACTAGTTCTTCTCAACGGCTTTTGTTTCATCCGTTCTAAGTTGTCTTAGTTTTTTCCCACCCTCCCACCCTTGTTTTCCTTGAAGGATTCATATTTCTTAATCACTATCCATTTTATTGATGGAAGTCTCTCCATTCTTTTTCCTTCATGTTTTTACCCGGTGTTTCTCATGAAGATGCTCTACTCGTTCTTCATTCTCCATTCTTTTCTTCTCCGGTGGATTCAATTCAAGCTTTTGGTGTTGATCATATCCTTTCCTCATTTCAGAAGTTTTATCATACCGGTGCTCATCATATTCATTCATTTCCCACTATTCAATTATTCCGGAGTGCTGAAGATATCTCGGAAGGCTCATCTTTTCCTTCAAGATACGTTCAAACCTATTCCGAGGTTGTTATCTCTTTCAAGCCATTTTATTTAACCGGTGCTTTCTCTCTTTTAAATCGTTCAACGGTGTTTCTTTTGAGTGGGCCCTAACCCACAGGTCTTTTCCAGGATCTTACCTGACTCTTCTTATTTTCCCGGAGCTACCATCAAATTCTTTTCGAAGTTTGACGTAAGAATGAATTGTCATCAGTCAAATGCCTTTCTCCAAGATCTTTCAAATTCTTTTTATCGTTGGCTCAACTTTTCCATTTTTTATTCCGGTGGGCCTCAATAATTCTTGGTGGTGTTTCTCGTTGTCATTCTCATCATTTGAAGATCGAAAAGATTTTTCTTTCAATCTTGCTCTTTTCTCTTCAAGATTCGTGGTTCTAGTTCGAGGCCACCCTCTCATAATTGTTTTAATTGTGAGAATTCCTTTCACCTATCTGGAGTCCATCAATTCAGATTTATTCATTCTCAGCTTCCAGCTATCATTCTCCAAATCTTACCGGTGCATCATTCAATATTCTCTAATCAGTTCATGATCTCTTCGTTCTCATGTATCTAAATCCTAGCAAGCATCTTCGTTCATTTGCTAATTCTTCCCGGTGTTTCTTTATCTTTTCTTTGTCCATTTTAAATTCTTACGGTGGTTCTTCCAAGATTCTTCTTCCTTCGTTTATCATATCAATGCATTCGTGCTTTCCAAATTCTACCGGTGGATCGTTGAAGACCTTCTCAAGTTGAGATATATCTATCTTCATCCTTGCTACGAGAATAAGTAGTATGCCAAATCCATGGATTGTCATCAATTTAAATTGGTGAAGGATATGCATAATGTAATTCTTATTCTTGTTTTAACCAAGTGATTAATTCCTTATTCCGGAGATTCATGAAAATTCTTGATTTCAATTGTTTCATCTTGTCTTCCTCGGAGTTCCAAGCTCTCGCAATTATATCACCACGGAGATCCATCTAATCATTGCAAGGCTTCAACCTTATTCTTTTCATCCTTCATTTCATTTGATAATTCTTTTATTACCGGAGTTCTTTATGGAGGCTACATGATGGTTCACAAAGGATTTAACTCCTTCTCGAAGGGTTCATCAAGATTCTTATCAGAGGAGCTCAAGCATTCTTCTTCTTGTAATCCGGAGTGCTTTTTTTTCTTCCGTACCATTGGAGGTGGTATTACGTCATTCTTGATAATTTGAGTTCATGTTCCATGATTCACATGTTGATAAGAATGAGATACTTTAAATCCATCAAACTGTTCGTTGGAGTTATCATGGATTATATTTTCACCTAAAGCCTTCCCTAAGGACCGTTGCTATTTATGGTGCTCATAAATGACCCAAGTTCGTCATTTATCCTCCCGGTGAAATTAGTTCTCGTCTCCTCGTTGTTATCAATCCAATATTTTCCGTGAGTGGCAAGTTGTCACCTCATAACGTTGGGATGCCTTCTATAAGACCATATCAAGCCTATTCTTTTCGTTGTTGGTGTTCCAACAACTCCGTTCGACTTTTCTCCTGAGGATGCCTTTTCAAGCTCTTTTGTGGCAGAAGTTGACATTTTCTTCTCCATTCTTTTATTTCAATTATCTATATTCTATTCTTTCGTTCCGGAGGCATTGTGGTGTTGGTCTTTTCACCCATCTTCTTGTTTGCTCAGGACCGTGTTCTTTTCTCGGTTTATACATTTAACCGCAGTGTTGTGCCCTCTGCTCAAGTTCTTTTCATCTTATCAAGTCTTGCATAATTTTTCAACCGGAGTGCTGCTCGAAGTTGTTCTTCCCCGTTACTCTTCCCTACCGGAGTGCATTCAACTTTTTCTTCCTCATTGCATTCTTTCTTTCAATTTGTTCAACCTTTCAAGGTTCGTAGTTTCACTCGTTTGTCAAAGAAGCAACTTAGTTTTACCTCTTCTCTTTTCTCTTTCGTTTTCCCTCTGGTGCCATCCTAGATCTCGGGACGAGATCCTCTCGTAGTGGTGGAGTGTTGTGACGCCCCAAGACCGGAGCTTTAGATGCCTTCCAGGGTTTCCGGGTTTCGTCGTGTGATTTGTTTGGTTCATTGCATTCATCATTGCATCATGTGCATTGCATCATGCCATCATGCCATCATCTCATAAATCTTTTGCATCTGAACTAAATAATTTGTGTGGATCTTCAATCCATTTAAATCGAGGGAAGGATGACTTCTCTTTATAATATATCCTCCCGATATTAGTGGAGCTATTATAAAATAATCCATTCTTATGGAATCACCTAAAACACACTTGCAAATTTCCCCATGCCTTTGTTATCTCGCTGCTTGACCTCGAACCTTGCCATTTATTCTTTCATCATTTTCCGGAGCTCTACCAAAATTCTCAACATTTTTGGAAAACTCCTAGAACCTAGTCCTAGTTCAAACCCATTTGAATTAAATTCAAATGAGTTTGAATTTACATCTTCCAATCTTGGCCTTTTCTATTTTCTCGGAACAAGCGTATTTTTGTGAGTTCGGGAAAATTATCCCCTTGTCCAAAATCTTTTCCTAAACCTCTTTTTCTTTTCCTCTCTTTTTTGGTCTTTTCTGCTAAAGTAATATGAGAGAGAGAGAGAGTGGGGGGAAGTCAGCCCAGCTGGGCCTCCCAGCCATCTGCGCCTAGGCCCATTTGGCCCAAGGCCATCCCGCAGCCCACTGCTCTAACCCTAACCGATCGCTACCTCTTTCTCTCGATCCCCACTCCCTTCCCTCGTTCTCCTCCCTCACGCCGCCACTCACGCATCGCCAAGGAGAGGGAGAGTGTTGCCTCGCTCGATCCCTCTCCCTCTCATCCTCCCGATCTCCTCTCTTCGAGCATCGGCCGCCTCCAGCAGCCTCCTCCCCTCATGTTCCCGCCTTGCCCCGCCATGAACGTCGCAAGACCTCGCCGCTTCCTCCCCGCCTCCGGCCATGGCGCCCGCGCTGGCGACCCGACCTGCCGTGCCGCGCTCTACTCCTTCCCCCGCATCCCCGTCTCGCCGGAGCGCTCCACCACCATCGCCGCCTCCTTGCTCGGGAGAGCAAAGGCTCAATTCCGAGTAGCACGAGCGCTCCACTTTCTCCACCGAAGCTTTTCTGCTGCTGCGCCATCGCGTCCAAGTCCAGCAAGCCGCCGTCGCGCCTTCTAGCCTCCTCCCGCGTCCTGCATCGAGCCGCCCGGGCCGCGCATCGCCAGACGCCGTCCCTACTGCCGGGGAACCTCGGTTCCACCCGTTCCCCGTCTCCGGTGCCGCGCAAGGCCTCCCTCATGCCTCGCTAGCTGCTGCTGCGCCGCCACGTTCCTGTTCGACCCTCTGCATCCACCTCCAGCAGCTCTCCCTGTGACCTCCTCTTCGTCACTGCCTCGTGCCGTCCCTACCGACTCCGACCAGGGAGCCCCGCCGCTCGCCAAACGTGACATTCGCCTCCTGTTCGTGCTGCATCGTCTCGTTCACGGGCACTTCTTTGCCACAAGTGCTCCTGACTGAGACCCTCAAGTCATCTACCCGGAGCCCAAGTCCGAAGACTACCATGGACGTATGCCTGGTGTCACTTGGATCCGTCAAGATCGCCAAGACCGTTTCGGATTATGACAAGTACCACTACACCTGGAGATGTAACGAGTACCCCTACGGAAGACCCGAACGTCTACGAATCGTGTACGACTATAGCCGGTGTGCATTTTGTCAAGTCCGACAACGACAAACGACTACACGATGGGACGCCAAGTACCACTACACCCGGAGACCTCGAACCCGTCAAGTCCGACAACGTTTGTGTACAACTACCGACGACGTGCATGTTGCCAAGTACCCGCTCCGGATCGTCATGTTCGACTACCGATAAACATGTACCACTACCATCGCCGAGATAGCGAGAACCTGTACCGTCGACCCTTGAGCATGAGAGAACGACTACTTCCACTACTTCCTCTACACCGACTCGATACACGTCGAAAACGCACGCTTCAAAGGTATAACCCCGAGACGACGCCCGTGAACGCATGAATGCATGTTGGATGAGATGCACCCTTTGTCTGCACCGTGTCCGTATTGTCACTCGTTTTCCATGCCACTAACCCATGGGACACCCGGAATCTGGGAGCGCTCCACCATTTTTTGCATGCATCCGCACACTTCTCCTTTGCATCGGTATCTCAATCGAGTTACCGGAACTAGAACGCTGTCGTGACACCATTTTTGTTATCGTTGCCGTGGCACCCTTTTTCCTTCCACCACGGTGACAAATGCCTTATAATGCTCTTGTCAACTTTTAATAAAAATTGCATAAACTTGTTCATGTCATCCGCATCATGATAACAACAATTAAAATGTTTAAATTGTTGTTGCAATAAATTACTAATGCATATGGGGATTTACCGGATTTGTTGTTTGTTATATCCGGCCCCATTTAAAGTGTTTAATGGGTAAAGTTTTGTTATGCTTCACCTCTTGCCATGTTAACGAACATTTAATATTGTTGAGTACTTAAACGGGAGAGAAGTAAATAATTGATGTGGTGTTTTGTCAATATGCATCCCGATGCATATTGAACTCCACTTAATTTGTAGGATTGCTTGTGCACTTTGACATGCCATCTATCATTAAACCGGACATGCATCATACTTAGTTGTGCATCATGTCATGTTCATGTGGTGGTTGTTTACTATGTTGTGTGCTTCTTTCCGGTGTTGCTTCTTCGGGTTGGGTCCGATAACGCTGCGTTTGTGAGGATCCATTCGACTACGTCCATTTGTCTTCTTCATGGACTCGTTCTTCTTCCTTGCGGGATCTCAGGCAAGAGGACCATACCCTCTAAATCACTTCTATCTTTGCTTGCTAGATGCTCACTCTTTTGCTATGCCTATGCTGTGATACCTACCACTTGCTTATCATGCCTCCCATATTGTTAAACCAAGCCTCTAACCCACCTTGTCCTACCAAACCGTTGTTTGGCTATGTTACCGCTTTGCTCAGCCCCTCTTGTAGCGTTGTTAGTTGCAGGTGAAGATTGAAGTTTGTTCCTTGTTGGAACATGGAGATGTTGTTCCTTGTTGGAACATGTTTTACTTGTTGGGATATCACAATATCTCTTATTTAATTAATGCATCTATATACTTGGTAAAGGGTGGAAGGCTCGGCCTTATGCCGGGTGTTTTGTTCCACTCTTGCCGCCCTAGTTTCCGTTATATCGGTGTTATGTTCCTGGATTTTGCGTTCCTTATGCGGTTGGGTTATAATGGGGACCCCTTGATAGTTCGCCTTGAATAAAACTCCTCCAGCAAGGCCCAACATTGGTTTTACCATTTGCCACCTAGCCTTTTCTTTCCCTTGAGTCGGCCGGCTCAAGGGTCATCTTATTTAACCCCCCCAGGCCAGTGCTTCTCTAAGTGTTGGTCCAACTGAGCGATGTGCGAGGCTACCAGGGGCAACTCTGGGCTAGCTTACCCGACGTCTTGCTCATCCGGTGTGCCCTGAGAACGAGATATGTGCAGCTCCTATCGGGATTTGTCGGCACATCTGGGTGGCTTTGCTGGTCTTGTTTTACCATTGTCGAAATGTCTTGTAACCGGGATTTCGAGTCTGATCGGGTCTTCCCGCTAGAAGGAATATCCTTCATTGACCGTGAGAGCTTGTCATGGGCTAAGTTGGGACACCCCTGTAGGGATTTGAACTTTCGAAAGCCGTGCCCGCGGTTATGGGCAGATGGGAATTTGTTAATGTCCGGTTGTAGAAAACCTGAAGCTGACCTTAATTAAAATGCATCAACCACGTGTGTAACCGTGATGGTCTCTTTCCGGCGGAGTCCGGGAAGTGGACACGGTGTTGGAGTTATGCTTGCCGTAGGTTGTTCTAGGATCATTTCTTGATCATAGTTTTATCGACCGTGCTTTGCCTTCTCTTCTCGCTCTCATTTGCGTATGCTTAGCCACCATATATGCTAGTCGCTTGCTGCAGCTCCACCTCATACCTTTACCTTACCCATAAGCTTAAATAGTCTTGATCGCGAGGGTGCGAGATTGCTGAGTCCCCGTGACTCACAGATACTTCCAAAACCAGTTTGCAGGTGCCGATGAGTCCGTGCAGATGATGCAACCAAGCTCGGGAGGAGCTCAATGAAGATCTTGTCCTTTGTGTTGTTTCGTTCTAGTTGATCAGTAGTGGAGCACAGTTGGGGTCGATGGGGACCTTGTCGCATATGGGGTTCTTCTTTTATTCTGGTTCCGTAGCCGGACCTTGATTGTTTTTGGATGTTGTAATGCTTTATTCATGTAATTGTGTGAAGTGGCGATTGTAAGCCAACTATGTATCTCTTTCCCTTATGTATTACATGGGTTGTGTGAAGATTACCTCACTTGCGACATTGCTTTCAATGCGGTTATGCCTCTAAGTCGTGCTTCGACACGTGGGAGATATAGCCGCATCGAGGGCGTTACACATTAGCACTAAGCGCGACCCCGTCCCACCCAATACCTTCCTGGAGAGGCTCTTCAATCCATCCGTGGTACGGCAGGACAAGAGCAGCAACACCAGTCCGAAGCTGATCATACCCCCAGATTCTGAACATAATTCCGATATCATCGGGGGCTCGGCTACCAAAATAACACCATCGGCCCATGTAATCATGGCAGTGATCGCCCCATGGACCGAACTCTTCCTGGCCTACCTTAATAGGCGAGAGCTCCCTAAGGACCAGAATGAGACTCGATGTATTATTCGACGCTCAAAAGACTAAAAGGTTCATCAAGGTGAGCTCTACAATAAAAGTACTACCGGAGTCCTTCAAAGATGTATCTCCAAAGAAGAGGGGAAGCAACTTTTGGCTGAAATTCATGCTGGTCTTGGCGGTCATCACGCCGCAGCTCGGGCCCTTGTAAGTAAGTCCTTCCGTACCGTTTTTTCTGGCCTACGGCATAAGCAGATGCACAAGACCTCGTCCAACATTGTGTAGGATGCCAGCTTTTCGCCAATCAAAGCCATATGCCGCCTACCGCCCTACAAACAATCCCCATTACTTGGCATTTTTGCGGTCTGGGGGCTTGACATGGTCGGAACCCTTAAAGGGGAAAGCCATAAGAAAAAAATACATGCTGATCATGGTGGATAAATTCACTAAATGGATAGAGGCCAAACCAGTTAAAACAGCCGAAGCCGGACCAGTGATAGATTTCATATCTGGTGTCGTACACCATTATGGTGTCCCACACAGCATCATTACCGATAACGGCTCTAACTTCAACCGACGAGGTAAAAACTTGGTGTGCTAATCTAGGCATCAAACTCGATTATGCCTTCGTTTATCACCCTCAAACAAACGGTCAAGTAGAACGGGCTAATGGCCTGATAATGAGCGGCATTAAACCTAGACTAGTGTGATCCTTAAAGGAGTCAGATAAACACTGGGTTGAGGAGCTCGACTCTGTACTCTGGGGGCTGCGAACCACGCCCAATCGCATGACCGGATACACACCGTTCTTTATGGTGTATGACGCAGAGGCCTTATTGTCCTGCGATATTATTCACGGCTTACCTCGAGTACGCATGTATGAAGAGAGAGAGGCCGAGCTCGATCGGCAAGATGACTTAGATGGCCTGGAGGAGGAGCGCAATGTCGCAAAAGCTCGTTCAGCATTCTACCAACAACAAGCTCGAAGATACCAAAGAAGAGAAGTGTGGGCCAAGACTTATAATGTCGGTGAAATCGTTTTACGCCTACCAGAGAAGAAAAAGGACAAGCTCAATCCCAAATGGGAGGGTCCCTTCATTATAGATGAAGTTCTCAGTGGAGGAGCCTACCGCCTTCGTAATGCATCGGACAATCGCCTAGAGCCGAACCCATGGAACGCTGCCAGACTCCGAAGATTCTACTCCTAAGCCCAGACTCATTGTTCGTTACCTTCTTTCTCTTTTTTCTCTTTCTTCTTTTCATTTTTATACGACTTCTAGCCCGTGTTTGGATAAACCGCACACTTAAAGGGTGTACATCCTTAAATGTACATCAGCCCAATACCTGGGGGCTTCTAGTCACAGAAGCTTATTATTTATCGAGCATCACGCTCACTATATATATGTGTCGTCTTCTCATATATGTCTTTTCTCCACCATTATATGCACCTTTATGACTTAAGTTTTTGCCAAGCTGGGTTGCCTGGCTCCTGAGCTTATGCCCTACGTTCCCGCTTGTTCGGCTAGGCCATAAAGGGAGCACCTCTGTGATTGTTATAGTCGGGTTATCCGGACGTGTACCTCAGACGGGTGAAGCCGAAAGCTAGCGTTCTTGAGGGAATAATAGGTCGGTGGACAAAAGATGAACTTCCCTCATTGCGATACAAGCCCCCAAAATACAATGTGTACTATGATTTTTAGCATCACAGCTCAGGCATGCACAACAACGCATGCTGGCCCAGGGAGAGGAACCCTTAACGGAACTATTCTCTCTGGAAGATGTTTCTTACGATCAAGTGTAATATAACATAATTCCCGGAATACAACTTGTCTGTTCAAGCAACTATGACTGGACTGCCTGGTTTCCAAACATATTTCGGTGTTTACCACCGGTACAGTATCCAGAAACACTCCAAACTTTGGATTTCAGAGGTTAAAACGGAAGGTCTGCCATGACAATCATTTTATAATTCGGCTGGAGATACGTTTGCCGATAAAAGTACATTACTACTTGGACTCAAAAACTTCCTCTTCCTCTAGACCATCTAATAAGTTGTCTAGCATACAATCCTATTGCAAAAACTTGGTGGCTATCCTTACTTGGTCATATACTAAGCTAACAGGAATTTCCTGTCCATCTGGTCCCCGAGGCCCGACCCGGGCCATATGATTCGGATAGTCTCGTGTACCGTGTTTTCACCATGGCCCATGCCTCTCATGCGCCTTCTCGGCATGCTGATATCTTCCATAGTCCAAAGCGGCGACGAGCTCCCTTGAATAAATGCACGAGTTCCTCCATACTTCCTGGAGGAGAATCGGCTAGCCATAAAGCTTTAGCAATGTTCCTCATTGCCTTCCAGGCTTGATCATGCACTTTGGACAGCTCTTGTAGCAGGTTGCCTTGAAATACGGACACCTCTCCTTCGGGCCGCCCAGTCAGCACACCTACAGAAATAAATTTGTTAAACTTCCCATTAGGGGCCTGTACAGAAGTAAGGTTAAAAAATATACTGAATATGTCGCCTTTCAGCTTTCTGTTCTCTTTCAAGGCATCTGCCAGTTGGGCTCGTATGTCCTTCAGCTCCTCGGCTTGCTTGATGTTGGCATCTTGAAGCTTGTTCTTCTCATCCCTTGTCCGTGTTAGTATACGCTGACCAGCGGCCTCTTTCCTTTCGGCATGTTGTTTATCCGCTCGCGCGGCCTTCAGTCTCTCTTCCAGCTGATCCAGCGATGCTGCCGTCGTAAATACATCAATGTTTATTTAAAAAAACATTGTTGGCACATGATTATATTTTTCGGACAGTAGCGGACATTACCATTCGGTGCCTCCTTGGACTTCGCTAGTTCGGCGGTGACAACAGTTAGCTGGGTCCGAATTTTTTCCAGCTCCTGAGACGGCATGTTGTTCTTCTCCGTGAGTACCTGATTATGCAATGCTCCTTAAATTAGTTGCGTCAACTGCTTTAAGTCTCGGGGGCTACTGACACATGATCTTACCCGCATATCCTTTGAAAGCTGGTGAGTGGCTCCAGCGGGCCCATCCCTAGCAGCTCGGATATATGCTTCCGCTGAGCTGAAAGCATGAATGCCTCTTCGGTGAAAGTTGGGTCGCGCATAGCCGCCCTCCGGCGCCGATGGTTCATCGCACTCTCCACTTCGGAGTTGGTAACGGATACATCATCTGAATCCTCAGGGAGAGGACAACCCGGCATTTCACCAGTATCAACCCTAGTCCATGGGACAGGGTCCGGGTTTGGATTGGGTGATGCATGACCAGCAAGGCCTCTGGACACAGTCCGACGTATGCTTTTCCTAAAAAAATGTGGCATAGCGGGAAACGTCACAATTCGGTATATCTGCCAAGGGCATACTAAAAACCATACCTTTTTGATGAAGGTAGGGGCTTGGCGGTATCGTCGTCCACCTTTCTTTTCGAAGATCCGCCCTGCGCAGGCGTCGCCTTCTTAAGGGATGTTTTTGATGTGACATGGCGAGACGAGCGCCGCCCCTTTGGAGCACGAGACAGTGCAGTGGGTGAGGCGCGATGATAAAACTCTTTTGGAGGAGACGTCTCCTGGGTACTTACGTGGGAGGAGGGGAGAAGGCCAGGATAATCGGCTATGATGGCCACTTCTGTGTCGTCATAGCTCTCATGGTAAAAAAAACCCTCCTTCAGCTCTATGAATATATCTGGATCCTCTTCAAATCCGGGATCCAGGTCTCAAACATGGTCCTCCGGCTGCGGGGCAGGGCTATAGATCCCCGCGATAACCTTCCTCCATTCCTGTTTAGCATAGTCGGATTAAGTTCAATTAGGCGCGACTCAGGAAGAGGATTGAGTAAGGTTATGAAGCGAAAGCTCACCTAGCTAGGAGGGTTGTACATGGAAAGGCCCTCTTGGCACTTAAGGCGAGTAAATTCTTCTTTCTCCCCTTTATAAAGATCAGCCAAGATGGCGGCGAAGGCGGCAAAGTTGTCCGGACCCTTGCGCCCGCAGCGTGATGCGTCATCCTCCTCATTGTAGTGCCACATGGGGAGTCATCTGGATTGGAGTGGCTGAACGCCTCGCGTTATTGAAATCGCCATTACCTCAATTATGGATAGTCCGGATTGGGCGAGTATCTTTATCTTGCTCATTAGCCTCTTAATCTCCGCACTGTCCTCCTCTTCGAGGCTCCGGGGACGCCAGCTGTGGCGTTTCCTTAACGGAGCATTGCAAAATTTGGGTAGGCCCCGCTGGATTGGGTCTGGGAGAACTACGTCTTCAATATAAAACCACTCTAAGGGCCACTCTTCGGATGCCTTCTTCGGAGTGCCGGATAGGTATCCTGTTCTGGCTATACGCCATACTTCGGTGCCGCCCACCTCGAATATATATCCCTTTTGGGAGCGGGGGACGAGGCAGAAAAGTCTCCTCCATAACTCGAAATGGGCCTCGCAACCTAAGAACAGCTCGCAAAGAGCTACGAAGCCCGCGATGTGCAGAATGGAGCCTGACGTGAGATTGTGCAGCTGGAGGCCGTAGTACTCTAGGATACCTCGGAGGAAAGGGTGGATTGGAAATCCAACACCTTTTAAAAGGAATAAAACGAAGCACACTCGCTTCCCTTCTGAAGGATTGGGGAATTTTTCGCCAAGGCTTCTCCATTTATGGAAGCTAATCCTGCCCAGACAGGAACTAGTCCCACGGGAGGAAGATATCCCTGCACCTGGAGCTTGGTCAGCTGGGCGTGGGAGACCGAGCAGCTCTCCCAATCGCCTTTTTGGGGGACCATGAGGGCGTGAGGAAGAACTGGGAGCGCAACCATGTTTGCGTGGTTCTCTGTGGCTAGCTCCAAGGATTTTTTTTGCCTGGTTGAGAATGGCATCTAAGATCCCATCTCCTTAAATAGATGCCTTCCATACGCCGTCTGGGTGTTATTTGTAAAAAACGCTTGGACCCTTCGTATTCATCTGATACATGGAAGCCGAGGCGACGGGGGTGCAGAAGCCGAAGGATATGATGTTTAATGTGAAGCCAAAGCCGTCCGGAGTATCATGGAGGGCCCGCCTAACAGAATCAAAGATACAAAAGCCGGATACTGCGTCATCGTTGAGGAGTCAAATACAGTTTTTTTTTGATATTCGGAGGAGGAAGCCGCCTTGCAATGCCGAAGACAATCTGCACGCTCGACACGTCGTCATTGAACCATGGTACGGGGGCTACTGAGGGAGTCCTGGACTAGGGGCCCCTCGGGCGTCCGGGCTATGTGACATGGGCCGGACTGATGGGCCATGAAGATACAAGATAGAAGACTTCCCCCGTGTCCGGATGGGACTCTCCTTGGCGTGGAAGGCAAGCTTGGCATTCGGATATGAAGATTCCTTTCTTTGTAAACCGACTCTGTACAACCCTAGGCCCCTCCATAGAGGCAAGCATAGTCATAATCATACAGGCTAGACATCTAGGGTTTAGCCATTACGATCTCGTGATAGATCAACTCTTGTAACCCCTATACTCATCAAAGTCAATCAAGCAGGAAGTAGGGTATTACCTCCATCAAGAGGGCCTGAACCTGGGTAAACATCGTGTCCCCTGCCTCCTGTTACCTTCGATCCTTAGACGCACAGTTCGGGACCCCTTACCCGAGATCTGCCGGTTTTGACACCGACAGGATGTCTTTTCCATTAAGAATAGAGGGACAAGGTTCACAAATTACATGTGTAGGCGTACAGGCACTCCGACACCAATCCGCCGTCACAACAAATTGAAACAACTAATGTACTTGAAAGTTATGCCCGCCGTCCACCCTAGCGCTATGCCAGAGAGTCAGCTCCGCCTGAATGCTGCTCACTAGCACTGCCAGCGGGGTGGATTTATGATCAAACATACGACTGTTTCTCTCGAGCCAAATGAAACAAAGTGTTGCCTCGATCGTCGTGTTCATGTCTCTCCGATGCCAGGGGGGCGACCAGGGTCACCATGGGCCACCATTCCGATAGGGACTAAGACACAACCGAGCGCCATGTGTAGTTGCACCTTGTGGTTAGAGAAGATCGTTTTACGCTAGGACCGCAACCTTTGACTAGTTCACATAAGCTTGTGGAAGAGCATTTGGCAAGGCTCCACATTCTCTGGTCTTTCATTCCAAGCCTAGGCATTTTTGTTGCTGAAGTTAAATTGATGATAGTTAGGCTTGTTGATGAAGTTTTTAACTTATACGCAAAGCTAAAAGGGGCACACATTTGATCATTGTCTAGTTTTCTTGCGGGGGGAAAAACTAGACAATGATCATTGTCTAGTTGGCGTCATTAACGGTTGCAAAGAAAGAATGTGCATTGTAATGAAATATCACGACTGGCTAGGCCCATTTTGCATGCACAGAGTCCTTGTGAGAAGAACTGGGTTCCCCATAGATCCACCAATTTCTAAGCTATAATTGATCCCAAAAAGCTACTTAGAGCTGGTCTTTGAACAAACTGGTATGATCGCATCATGTCAGAACTTTCCCTTCTCCAAAAACGGAAGCAAAATTGTCAGTAACAGCTGTATAGCTTAGCCATTTTACCTATTTGTTGTTTGTTATTATTGTTGTTGTTGTTGATAAACCATTTGAAATCGCTTACCCTTGTGGTGGGGTTCTTCAAGTTGTAAACTTTATGATCCGGGAATCCAATACTTAAACAGCCAGGCCTGAAGCCTTTCTGCCCAAAGAACAAGAAGAAAGTTGTTTCAAGAAAGAAAAAAAAGCCAAAAAGATCACCCACGAATAACACATTCTCATACCCACCATGACCTGCTAGTTCCATTGATTTGCAACTAATTTGTTACAAGTAAAAGTTCTGTAACAACAAAAATGAGAGAAACAAAAAAAGAAGAAGCTTGATGCATTGCAAGAACTACAAAACATATGACCAGTAAGAATTATTACAAGGTGAATGCATACACAGGAGATCCATGGAACGCCGGCACGTCTCCGTCCTTCCGTCGCGACACGTAACGGAGACGATGGCCGCGCAACTGCTGCAGACCGATCACCAAAAGGCCCGTAGAACCGCCAACGCCGCAAACGAACATACCGTGATGTGGACGGCGCTGCTCCCATGCCTGGGCGGCGCGCTGGACGGCATGAACCCGGGGTCCTGCGGGTACATGCGCCCTTTTCCCGGCCCCGAGCCGCCGATCTGGATGTATCCCCCTGGTGGTGGCGGGCAGTTGGACACACCGGAGTAGGACGCCGGAGGTGGAGGGCTGTAGTAGTAGTACGGCGGCGGCGGCGGCAGCACCGGCACCGTGCCCGTGCCGCACTCAGCGCACTTGACATCTCCGTCAACAGCCCCGGCCGTGGCCGCCGCGACGGCCAGGACCGCCAGCACGAGCGCCGCCCCCATTGCCCTTCCCATGGCCGGCCGCCGCATCCTATCCACGATGAGCGTTCGGGCGTTGGCTACGAGGCTATAGGAGCGAAAGTTGTGTGGCTCGGTAAGAAGCGCTATGGTGGTTATGGTGCGGCCGTGCTGGCCCTCCTCCCGGCCAGCCTTCTTATGATGCTGTCACGATCCACAAAGTAGGAGTGGAATGGAGGAGGAATGTTAGTTGGGAGCTTGGGATTCGTTAGAATGGGGGCGGTAGGTTTAGAAGCAGGCGAAGGCGTAACTGTGCTGGTGCATCAAGGAGAAAGGTAGCAGCGGTACCTCCTGAGCTGGCGGCTAACCTCCGGTATGGCTCGAAAGCGACGACCATGTGCCGGCCGCTAAATCCGTGGGTCCGCGGATCAGGTCGGCCACATGCATGAGCGTGCATTATGGGGGCGAGCTCGGCGCGGCGGTGCGCGATGGGTGCGTTCGCTGGAGGGGTGCCACCGACGCGCGCGGTGGTCGTCAACATGTGCATGTGCGTGTGCGGCTGCGAGGCGATCGCAGCGAGGACGACGACGCGTCAAGCAACAAGCTAGCTGCGAGCGTCGTGCGAGTGTGGGGAACGTGGAGTCCTCGTTGGAGCCCAACTACGGGGAGCTTTGCTTAAAGTTGGCTTCGCCCCCGTACCAAGTTTGATAAAGCGAGAAGAAGCTTCCGATCTGTCCTTGTGTGTGCGGCTGCCATGTGACTGGTCTGGATGTCATGCATCGAGCCTGGCCTGCTTGGCACGAATTTTTAATGCATTTTGCATGTGGCTGCTCAAACTCACTCTACACATGCTTGCTACTCATCAAGTGCGCTACAGTAGAATATTCATCGCGAAGCAAACTTTGTTTTTTTTGCGGGTGAAAGCAAAGCTTAATAGTAGTTGGGTTGGAAAAGGGAGAGGTCTGTCAAATGTGGGCACCAGTTTGGTGTTGCCCGATTCTTAATCGTTTACTCGATCTTGCCCCCCGCTTGGGCCACACGGGAGGTCCTCCCGACCCTAGCCGCCGGAGCCCTCCTCTCCTCCTTCCCTTCACCCCGTCGCCGCTGAAGGATGCCACCGAGCTAAGCCCGGGGCGGACGGCGGTGGCGGAGGTCTTACCTACTCGCGGGTGGGGTGGTGCGGAATCTCGATGCGAGTGTTGGCGCAGCCGAGATCGGATCGTGCCGCGACGCGGCGGCCGACCGAGATTGGATCCAGGGCAGTAGGCTCTAGGCACGGCCTGGGAAGGTAGTTGGGTCGTCCAGTCCGGCAGCGGCGCCGTGGAGGACCTGGTGGAGGGCCGATTGCATGCAGGTGTGGCCTCCGGTCAGTGGCCGACCGGTGTGCCCTGCTCCATGCGGCGGCAGATCTGGTGGTCATCTCCACCATCGAAGGTAGTCGGCCTGAGGCTGGATGGTCGGATCTCGAGATCCGTCATCTAGTCTCGGCTACGAGTTGGGAAGACATAGTTGCCGGTGAAAATAGAGCCGACGGCGAGCGATGGTGACGTTCTGGGCCGTTACCTTGATGAAGGCATCATCGTGTAACTACTGTCGACCCAGTCGTGTTGCTCCAGGGGAAACCCTAGCATCTGATCTTCCAGCTCAGACAATGGCGGCATTGCAGTGTCATTTTTCTCTTGGGTGCATTGTTTGTGGAGCAGCGCTGGAAGAAAGAGGCAGGAGATGGAGCGGCTTCATCTTGCATAGAGCTTCGATGGAGATGGCAAGTCATGCCTGGGCGACAGGTGCTACGTTGTGGCATGCCTCTTCGGCAGGTGCTATGCACGACAGATCTTTCAGAGACTTCAAGATGTGTCGGATGGTGCTACTTGGTGGCATGGTGAAGCGGTGTATCGGCAGCGGCCGTGACGTGCTCAACAGTTTGCACACAAGGAGGTGTTGTTGCTGAGCACCATGATGGCGTCGATGGATGGCCAGACCGGCAAGGATGATGCAGATTTCTTTCCTAAATATGGGTCATCGGTTCGATGATGATGACGGCTTCTAAAATGTTTGCATGTGGCGTATACTTCAGGTTTGTTGCACCGGTTGTATGTTCCAAAATATTATGTGGATGGATCGGCGACGACCCCGGTTTTAGATATGGGGAGTGAGAGCACTCCACATTATCGAGTTTGTAGATGTGAGTGATGGTTTCGGGCGGCTTGATCTATGTTCTTGTCAGGCATTTGTTGAATAAATAATAAAAATGGTTGTATGCATCGATTCATGCAAAGACCGAGGGCTTTAACCTGCTTTTCCAAAACAAAAACAAAATGTGTTCTCCGGCAAAGGTCTGCTCCCACCTAGTGGTAGCAGAGCTTCTGGCCGTTGGGCTCCTGTGATGCTAGCAACCACAAGCTGGGGTTGGCGGGCAGCCCCAAATCAGACCCGTCGTCATCAACCTTGTGCGACTTCATCTCTCGCGTGTAGGAGCTTGTCTTGGGGGGCTCCTTCTGTGTCGGCCGCCTGCGTTTGGAATGGTTGAGTGTGGGTCATGAACTCGTGATGCATGTGAGGGCCTAGGGCACGCAGTGTAACATGTCCATTCTCTAAGGGCATCTCCACCGAACTATACACGACATTCGTCCACGGACAAGGGAGGACAAGTCCACGGGCACTGATGCGGGAGTCAGCCATCCAAAACTATTTGCATATGTGCAGTTACATTTCGAACGGAATTTAACAAAATTGAACAAATTTGATGCAAATTTGAACAAATCAGGCGATATGCATTGAAACTTGAATAATGATTTCAACATATTCCAACTAAACCTAACTGTCGTGGAATTGTCACGGCAGATGTCCTAGTGTAGGGATTTAGTTGCGAGGCCAACGCATCTATGTGGTAGCTTGAAGGGGTTGAGCGGAATCGGGAGACACAACATACAAGACGAGGATTTAGACAGCTTCGGGCCCCGGGAAACATCATCCGGTAATAACCCTACGTGATGTTTGTGGCTAGGTCTCATTATGATCATGAGGGAGTCGCCGTGAGCCGGCTCTCCTCTTTGTGTCTAGCCCTAGCCCTAGATATTGTTTTTTGTTGCTTATCCCTCTTTGGGGAGCCCTGCCCCTCCTTATATAAGTTAGAGGGGCGGGTTACATGTGGAGTCCTAGTAGGACTAGGATTAGTCTATCTTCTCTTACAAGTTGATTACAAGTCCGGGTCTTACTTCCTCGTAAAGGAGATATTCCTCACGCCTTTCCTCTTAAGCCAGCCTACCATAACGTAGCCGGCCTTCTGGGCCTTGAGCCTCTTGGGCCCCCGGGTCTTGTCGCTCCTTTGATCCGCTTGCCAGGTCACCCATAAGTCGCCAGGCTCGGGCGGGTCACTTAGTGAGTCGTCCAGTCAGGGCGAGTCATTAGTGAGTCGCCAAGTCCGGCCGGGTTATACATCTGGCCGGGTCATACCGCAGGGTATATCCCCGACATTAGCCCCCAAGTTTAATTTGGATTTATCCATGTTAAACTGATCTGCAACATAAACACAAGAACAAATTGACAGGTTGCACTCCGGGTTAAATATTCTTGTAAGCCGGCACTTGATCATCCTTAAGTCCTTGTCATCTCCTCCTTCTGGAAAATCCGGGTCAATGGACCAACTTCGTAGTCAATTTGCTTGTAGAAGAAATATTGTAAATAAAGCATCCATTTGAGTCGGCCTTCAATGCTCTGACTTGACAAAAATATTGGTCTTCAAATATTCAACTTATATTCAGCCGACTTGAGATATAAAACTTGCCGGTTTATGATTACCAAAATTGCCGGGTTATAAATAGATGATGCCGAGCCATAATTGTCGCTGACGCCGGTTTATGATTTTTGTAGACACCGGGTCAATCTAATTTACTCAAACTGAAAATTTAAAGATATTTCTCCCTTATATCCATAATACCTGTAGCCCCCAAGGGCCGGTTTAATCAGCATGAATAAGCCAGGACTTATCACCATGGCTTTAAATGAAATCCAGTTGTGTAGCCCCCATGAGTCGGCTATAGTCATAGTAGTGTAGCCGGGTCATCCTAGAATTGTCTTAAGCAAAGAGCAATATGCATTAGCCCCCAAGTGTCTGGTCATTATGTAATAATGAGCAGGGACTTTGTAAATATGATGATGTAAATTTGAGCAGTAACGTGTAGCCCCCAAGGGCCGGCTTAGTAAGATAATACTAAGCTGAGACTTTTCATTGAAAATAATATCATATGATGTAACCCCCATCCTGGGGCTTGAACCCACGTCCACAAGGTTAAGAGCTTTATGCTTTACCAACTGAGCAGTGGATCCTTCAATATATAATGGAATAAGGCTTGTGTATCTTGAATTTTAACAGGAGCAATTGGTAGCCCCAAGGGCCGGCTCATTACAATGGGATGAGTCGGGTCTTCAATAAGGCCAATAAAAATGACTTTGCATTAGCCCCCAAGTGTCATGGTGCATGCTTGCAGTGACATGAGACTTGCATATTTGATGTAACCTCAACTTGAATAATGTAGCCCCCAAGTGCCAGGTCGTAAGCCTGCAGCAACTCGGGACTATTTCCTCCATTGTAAAATAAATCATGCCCATTGATAAAGATAATAGCTGTGGCGCTAAAGCGACTTTGAAAACTTCAATCATAATACTGGTTATTGATAATCATAATAGAAATCCAGCCATGTTGGCTATTCAAAATTTGAATAATATAATCCGGTATGAAAACCTCAATCATTCAATATCATCATTGAAAATCCAGCCATGTTGGCTATTTAAAGAATTCAAATACCTTATCTGTTGACAAGTAAATCCGGAGTTTAAATACCCGGCGGCTCTTGGCCGATGGCGATTCAATACGCCTTCATTGTAAACCAGAATTTTCATGACCCGGTGGCTTATAGCCTTTTGAGAAAAATCCAGAACGGATAATCATTTTGAAGCATCAACTTTGGTAATGAGCTTGAACTTAATCCTTTACATGTCATATTTCTGCAAATCCTGCAGAGAATTTAAACAACATATGCCCTGGCGACTTAGCGTCAAAACCAGGGCGGGTCATAATATCTCACATATAACTACTGTGATATTGAATTTGTACTGCTGGCTTACATAACCTGTGCGGTAAGGGTGATAACCCAATCCTTAGAAGCCAATGCTTCCACATAGATGATGTTTGTCATAAACTGCCGACTTATAGTCAAAAGTCAAGCCGGGTTAAGCACAAAACACTTATCTATATTTGAGATATAATCCCAAAAAGGTCTCAAGTTAAGTAATTGTGGCTGCAATAAACTTTACCAAAGACAGAATAAATTTTTTGAGGCTTCTGATTCGGATACGATCAGTAAACCGTTCCAAAGGGGTTAAGCTAAGATTCGAATACGATCATATAGCCCCCAGTGGCTTTGGCGATGCCGATCAAGAGGGTATCGACAGCTATGTTCTCTTTGGTTTGAATACGACCTATGTTTGAACAGGAAGCCCCCAAATGACCTTGAGAGTTGTTTAACGACGCTGATTCGAATACGATCCACGTCGATTCCCAAAGGGGTTGAGCTATGATTCGGATACGATCAAGAAGCCCCCAAGTAAGTTCGGCAGTTTGCCAATCAAAAGGGTATCGACAGCTATGTTCTCTTTGGTTCGAATACGACCTATGTTTGAACAGGAAGCCCCCAAATGACCATATAAATTTTGGCATTGCACCGATCAAGAGGGCATTGATAGCTATGCTCGATGAGCAGGAAGCCCCCAAGTGATCATAATAAGATAAATTGTAAGGCAGGATACCTATGTTTGAACCGCGCATCATGGCAGCAAGTTCTTTTGCCAACCTTTAATTTTTCTGAGAACTCGAACTTGCGAGAGATTAAATCTTTTTGAACCGGAACTTTAAACCGGATTTAAAAGCTTCAAAACTTTGTGAGAGACAAATTTACCTTGAGCCGGATTTTGAACCGGATTTGATAGCTTCAAAGGCCTTGCGGGAGAGAGATGTCTCTTGAGCTATATTTTAAACCGGAATCTTCATTTTGAGACGGAAATTTTTCTGACGGCCTTTAAATATTCGCCAATAAAGAGTAGCCTCCGGGGCCTGGTTATCTACCCTTCAATGACCTGGAGTTCTTGAATTCATTGAAACCAGCTAATTTTGCCGAGCCATACCATTGTAGCCCCCGAGTCTTAAGATGACTCGAAGAGTTGGCTTGAGATTCTCCATATTTGACTATAGCAGAAGGTGTATATCATTGGCGTTGATAACGCGATGTGAATCCACAGAAGGTTGAGGTGACTGCGGCGGGTTATAAATGATCCTGTATGAGCCGTGTCAGCAACTCGGCCAATGGTTCCTTCCAACTGGCTGTTTGAAGCTTTAACCAAACTGTAGTGGCGGCGATTTGTGCGCCTGCCCATTGAGCCATCCAGTGCAGATGACGGCTGATAATACATGATAATTTGCCTCCAATTTGTTGGAAGAAAACCGGCTTCCCAAGCAGTGACTTGCTCATACTCAATAAACAGCTCATGCAGACAGGTGTGGCCCGATGTGTTGATGTAGACCAGGCCGCTAAAGACGGACGGTAAAGACCACCGCAACATCTGAGACGGCACAGATAGATGAACCAGTCGTGGCGTTGTAAACCGGTGCAGACGGGCAAGTTGTCCTCCTTGTTGTAAGCCGGCGTGGTCGCGAGAGACGACCACGGCATTGTAAGCCGGCGCGGTCGCGAGAGACGGCCACGGCATTGTAAGCCGGTGCGGGAGTCCGTTGAGTAACAACGACCACCTGTGCCCAAAGATGTTGGTGTGCCTCCATCTCCGCGGTATAATATGTCATAAATAATTGCCCTGTATAGACAATATTGCAGACCAAGGCAAAGACAAACTTGCTCGTTGACAAAAACAACATGTGCTAATAAAACAAACTCGAATGGATATCACGTGATTTGTTTGAACGACGGATGACCCGTTTATCGCGACAGATGTAGCTCAGGCAGAACAGCAACTCAATATAGTTTCGGCGGCTCAGGCAGGCCGACGACTTAATATAACCCCGGCGGCTCAAAGCGGCAAGGGCGGCTCAACGCGGCTCCGGCGGGTTGATGTAGATTAAGTTGCACAGGCGGCGACTTGCGCACACCTGTTCCATCAGTAAGCGGGCGCAGACGCCGGTGCGTAATGGTGCTGACGTATAATTCATAGGTACAACATGGCACCACCTTTGCTGCATATAAAAATATACAGACCAAAGTAATTGTTCTATGATGAAAACAATATGTTTAATAAAGTAAACTGGATGGATTTCACCTGATATGTTAGGCCAAAAATTATCCATCGCAGACTTGATGATCACCATGGTGAAATTGAAATTTAATCATGGCCGAGTCGCAGGTGTGTCGACCACGGCGTTGTAAGCCGGCGCAGACGGGTGAGTCAATCGCAGGCGGACAAATGAGTCAGCCACGTATTGATGTAAACCCAGCAACAGGGGCGGCGACTTGCTCGCGTATCCGTCGGGCGACTTATGAGAGCGGGTGCGGCACCGGCGTGCTGATGTAGACCGGACTGTGGGAGTGGTGTCGTGCGTGCGTCCATTGGCGAGGGAGTCGGCTGCAGTGTTGGAGATCAGCGCGCGCGGGCACGGACTGACGAGTCGGCCGCGGTAATGGTCGTTTAAACCGGCGCAGACGCAAGAGCCAGCCACGATATTTAAGCCGGCGCAGACGTGAGAACCGGCCACAATGTTTAAACCAGTACGAGCCTCATGTCTATGGCATATGACGTCATTTTTGTAGTGGACTTTTTCTGGATAACGTTGGACATATTCCAGTGCGGCCGACAGCCTCCGTATCAAGTATGCTGATGATTCCCTGTTCTGCACCAGGCGCGTGCACGGTCGGAGTTGCAACGCTTGTAGTAATATTTTTGCGACAACAGATCACTTTTGACCACCAGGTCCGTCTCGATCTACTGAAGATATACTCAGATTGCTTGCAGCAGCATACATGAACATCCCCAAGTTGGTACTTCCTCAATCCATGTAACAGAGGCGAGCATAGTGGCGACTCCGTGGTAGTAACAGTTTCAGGCAACGGAGGCGACGCAAGGCGGGGCCGTAGTAGAGCCTAGTGACTCAGCGACGAGGTCGCGCAGGGTCTCAGGTGACTCGAGGCAAGCGCAGCGATTCGACATATATCCCAACGACCGCGGAGGCCCGGCGGCTGTACCATGGAGGGGCCGCGACGACCTTGGCGGGTCAAAGGACGCGGCCGGAGGAGGTAAAGCAGAGCAGCTAAGGCCAGGCCAGCTCCTCGTCAGGGCAAGCTCGCGGTAGCTCGAGACCAAACTGAAACCGCGCGGCGGCTGTTCACAGAAACAAAACAGTGGTCCCGCGGTCGCTGCTTGAGATGGAGCCGAGTCAAAGGCGGAGCTTGAGTCCGTGACTCCCTCCGGGTCATGGTATCTCTCTCTCTTTTTTTTTCTTTGTTGATTTCCAATTGATCGTGCAAACAATTCCTCCGATCGCTTCGGGACTTGGCCTTGTACGCGTTGGCGATGTACACAGTTGGTATTCCCATCGGACACGGTGAACCAGCTCAACGAAACTTCAGACTTCAATCCTGCCAATTTCGGCGAGTTACAGGTTGACACTAGAGACGTCGGCGAAATAGGTTGCACCACAGGTTGCATCAGCGGCGGTGCACAAGAAGCTGTAACCCTAATCTTGTATAGCCAACTCCAAAATCAATCATAATTCTGAACATAACTGATGAACTTGCCGGCTCTGTCCAAGGCTGTCTCACGCCGGGTTACCCTGCGCGTTTTCCGTGCTGGCGCTTTTCCATCCGATATATCGCGAGCTTCTCGATCCTTAAAGAGATTCCTTCAAGAACTCAACACCACCGTGCGCAGGCCCCACGGTGGGCGCCAACTGTCGTGGAATTGTCACGGCAGATGTCCTAGTGTAATGACTTAGTCGTGAGGCCAACGCATCTATGTGGTAGCTTGAAGGGGTTGAGCGGAATCGAGAGACACAACACACAAGACGAGGATTTAGACAGCTTCGGGCCCCAGGAAACATCATCTGGTAATAACTCTACGTGCTGTTTGTGACTAGGTCTCATTATGATCATGAGGGAGTCGCCATGAGCCGGCTCTCCTCTTTGTGTCTAGCCTTAGATATTGTTTCTTATTGTTTGTCCCTCTTTGGGGAGCCCTGCCCCTCCTTATATAAGTTAGAGGGGCGGGTTACATGTGAAGTCCTAGTAGGACTAGGATTAGTCTATCTTCTCTTACAAGTTGATTACAAGTCCGGGTCTTGCTTCCTTGTAAAGGAGATATTCCTCACGCCTTTTCTCTTAAGCCGGCCTACCATAACGTAGCCGGCCTTCTGGGCCTTGAGCCTCCTGGGCCCCCGGGTCTTGTCGCTCCTCTGATCCGCTTGCCAGGTCACCCATAAGTCGCCAGGATCAGGTGGGTCACTTAGTGTGTCGTCCAGTCAGGGCGGGTCATTAGTGAGTTGCCAAGTCCGGCCGGGTTATACATCTGGCCGGGTCATACCGCGGGGTATATCCCCGACATTAGCCCCCAAGTTTAATTTGGATTTATCCATGTTAAACTGATCTGCAACATAAACACAAGAACAAATTGACAGGTTGCACTCCGGGTTAAATATTCTTGTAAGCCGGCACTTGATCATCCTTAAGTCCTTGTCATCTCCTCCTTCTGGAAAATCCGGGTCAATGGACCAACTTCGTAGTCAATTTGCTTGTAGAAGAAATATTGTAAATAAAGAATCCATTTGAGTCGGCCTTCAATGCTCTGACTTGACAAAAATATTGGTTTTCAAATATTCAACTTATATTCAGCCGACTTGAGATATAAAACTTGCCGGTTTATGATTACCAAAATTGCCAGGTTATAAATAGATGATGCCGAGTCATAATTGTCGCCGACGCCGGTTTATGATTTTTGTAGACACCGGGTCAATCTCATTTACTCAAACTGAAAATTTGAAGATATTTCTCCCTTATATCCATAATACCTGTATTGTATATAATTCATTGATAATAACCTAGTATGAATGACTGTAGTCCGGCCAGCCATGAGGCCTGGAAAATGATGCTCAACCTCTACAGCCTATAAGTGGCTAATCGACCGATGATGTGAACTCGTCAAACTTGGTTTCAATGGGAGCGAAAGAGCGGTGGCTTTTCTGGGACCCAGTGACGGCGACCTCCCATGCTCTACTTTTCCTTGCTGCCTGCGGCGCCCATGGACATGGTGGTTTCATGGTGATGGCGATGGGGCACGGTTGTGGAGGAGTTGGCGACGTCCTTCTCGTCCTCGCTCTTGCTATATGATATTAGTTATGGGTCTATGACGCCCCCGCAAGAGATGTGTTGGTTGTTATGTAGATGCTACAACCAACATGGTTACTATGTGCTAGTTATCAACATGTTCATTATGCAATTATGAGGCAACATGTTCTATAATGACCACATGATTATTATTGAGTTACCCGCTGCTCATTCTAGGCTTTACCATATTGCTAATGCTAGAGTTATTATGCTACCCATACTAGAGTTATCAGGTTACTCATGCTAAAGTTACATATTGGTTGTACCTCTGATAACTTCTGTGTTAATAGCATGGAAATTTGGACACCGCAGATATGATAACTTACATACAATAGCGTGATAACTTTGACACAGGGAGTTGTTGAAACATACCCCGGTAACTTCAGTGTGAATAACACGGTAATTTACGCACCGCAAACTTGATAACTTACGTGCAACACCATGGTAACTTTGACACAACATAAACCGATAACTTCTGTGTGAATAACATGATAATTTATGCACTACCAACCTGATAACTTACGTGCAACACCATGGTAACATTTATCAGAGAGGATTGAAGAAACATACCCCAGTAACATGTGTGAATTATAGCATGGTAAGGGCATCTCCAATGTCGCTCATCAAACTGCTCGTAAACAGCTGGACCATGTTGTTCGAACACTTTGTGCCCTCCAATGTCGTCCATCAAACATTTGCGTACCAATCTGCACGTATGAATTCCTCCAAAATGGAAACAAACTTGTGGTAGGTATGTGGGAGTCCGGACATCCGCCTGGCCCATCAAAATTCACCACGTACCCCACACCACAATCCCTCTCTCCTCTCTGCCCGCACAAGATGGTGAAAGGTTGCTGCTATTTCATGGAAGAACTATTCATGCTTGATGGAAGGAGAACATATTAAATCATCGCTATTTGGCGGAAGGTTTATCCGTATTAGCCTAGAGGAAATCAAACATGCATCTATGTGGCTTTACTTCATGCTAACTATAGTAAATGGCGGAAGGTCATGATGCTCTAGGAAATGACGGAAGCTAGGAAGGCCATTGTGGCAGAAGGTCATTGCTATTATTTTATCTTTAAGTTAATAGAGCTGATATTTAAGTTAATAGGAGTGGATGGTGGTTTCCCTATGCATGTCTCTCGACGCGTCCCAAATGTTTGATATGCTTGATTTTAGGTACACTGTTGGAGATGTCCTAATTTACGCACCGCAGAACTGGTCATTTACGTACACCATCATCGTAATTTTGATCCAAGAGTATTATTTTTTGAAACATACTCTGGTAACTTTTGCATAAAAAGCATGGTAACTTACATACCATGAGGCTGATAACTACGTACCACATGCCTGGTAACTTTGGACCAAAAATAGAGTCATGAAAGGTACCAACATGAGAAGTTTTGAAAGTCTCGTCATGGCAAATTTAGTGGTAAAAATGTATTTTAAATTGGACCGATGGTTGATCTACATAATATTTTTTTAATGGGAAGGATATAGGATGACATTAGATTTTTTTTCTCTAGTGCACGCATGCATGTGCATGCGGGGAGAACATTGGAGGAACTATTTTTATGCCCGGTAACTTCAGTATAAACAACATGGTAACTTATGTACCGCAAGCAAGATAAGTTGTATGTCTAGTTGTGGTAACTTTAAACCCGACAAATGTCGTCGGGACATACCAATATAGGATCAAGCTCCGAAGGTCTTGTTGCGACGGATTTAAGTGAAAAGGATTTTAAATCGGACAAGCATTTAAGTTATAAAACATTTTGATTTTTTGAAATAGGAAGAATGTAGTATGACATCAACTTTTTCCTTCTAATGCATGCATGCATTTGCATGTGAGGAGGAGATGAGGTGTTCATATCTATACAACATAACATTCTCATGTTAGTGCACTCTTTAAATAATATGAAAACTTGGTTGGGGGCTTGATGAGGGTGAAACAATTCATCATGGGCTTGAAATACGAGCAGAAAGGCCATGCTGAAACACAATTTCCAGACACTATGTCACACATATCTATCTATGTCATGGTTCATGAAGGGGTATGGGAAAGATCTTCCCTATTGGAGCCCAAGCAACATGTCAGTAGGCTTGCTTCCAAGCGCAAGTTTAGAAACAAGTTTTTCCAACAGAGGGAAGCACAACAATTGAACAAGTTTAGAAGAATCCATGGTGTGTGTTTTTAGTGTGGGGGATAAGTAGCATGGTGGTCAGGAAGTGGGCCCAGGGTGTGTCATGCGCTGGCAGGTGGATCTGGAGCGGCTGCATTCGATCTGCCAGGCCAGCGATGACATGGGTGCTTCCTAATGGGTCGGCATGAAGTGTTCCTGATACGTCTCCAACATATCTATAATTTTTTATTGTTCCATGTTGTTATATTATCATTCCAAGATGTTTTACAATCATTTTATAGCAACTTTATATCATTTTTGGGACTAACCTATTGACATAGTGCCATGTGCCAGTTGTTGTTTTTACTTGTTATTTACATCGCAGAAAATCAATATCAAACGGAGTCCAAACGCGGCGAAACTTTTTGAAGAATTTTTCTAGACCAGAAGACACAAGATGGGCCAAAGAAGTACCGGAGGGGTGCACCCGAGGGGGGCACAACCCACCTGGGCACGCCCAGGTGGGTTGTGCCCACCTCGCTGGCCTCCCGCACCGCCTCTTCGCCCTATAAATACCCAACTATTCCAAAAACCCTAGGAGAGTCAACGAAACACAATTTCAGCCGCCGCAAGTTCTAGAACCACGAGATCCGATGTAGACATCATCACGGAGGGGTTCATCATCCTCATTGGGGCCTCTCCGATTATGCGTGAGTAGTTCACTTTAGACCTACAGGTCCGTAGGCAGTAGCTAGATGGCTTCCTCTCTCTCTTTTGATTCTCAATACAATGGTCTCTTGGAAATCTATTTGATGTAACTCTTTTTGCAGTGTGTTTGTTGGGATCCGATGAACTTTGAGTTTATGATCGGATCTATTTTATCCATGAAAGTTATTTGAGTTCTGATCTCTTATATGCATGATTATTTATAGCCTTATATTTCTTCTTCGAATCTTTGGTTTAGTTAGGCCGACTAGATCGATTTTTCTTGCCATGGGAAGAGGTGCTTTGTGATGGGTTCGGTCGTGCGGTGTTCTTTCCCAGTGATAGAAGGGACATCAAGACATGTATTGATCCTTGCCATTAAGGATAACAACATGGGGTCTATTCCTACATGAATAGATCTTGTCTACATCATGTCATCGTTCTTATTGCATTAATCCGTTTCTCCATGAACTTAGTACACTAGATGCATGCTGGATGGCGGTCGATGTGTGGAGTAATAGTAGTAGATGCAGGCAGTAGTCGGTCTACTAATTTTGGACGTGATGCCTATATATTGATCATTGCCTGGATATCGTCATAATTATTTGAGGATCTATCAATTGCCCAACAGTAATTTATTTACCCTCCATGTGCTATTTCTTGAGAGAAGCCACTAGTAAAATCTACGGGCCCCGGGTCTATTCTTTATCATATTTGCTTTCCAATCTATTATTTTCCTTTGAGATCTATTTTTATTTGCTTTTATTTTCAGATCTATTATTCCAAAAACCCAAAAATACTTTGTTGCATATTTTATCTGCATCTTTTATTTGAGATCTATTTATCCAATCTATCACAATTTTATCCCGTCAACTTCACAATTTCTGGTGCCATTACCTGAAATGGGATTGACAACCCCTTATAAGCGTCGGTTTGCAAGTATTTGTTCTTTGTGTGCAGGTACCGTTTACATAGTGTTTCTTGGTTCTCCTGCTGGATTGATACCTTGGTTTCATAACTAAGGAAAATACCTACCGTAGTTGTGCTGCATCATCCCTTCCTCTTTGGGGAAATACTGACATAGTTCAAGCGAGAACAATTCCCTAGTGGTTCTATGGCGCGGGGGGTGCATAGCGTTGAGAGTGCAGTGGAGGTGGAGGTGTGCAGGGTGATGTGGCACATGTAATAGCCGAGCAGCCTCATGGTATTGACTGGCTTGTGTCCCGAATGCAGTGGTGGAAGTGATGACAGCAATGTTTCAAGTATTCGTCCATGATGTGGTGTGTTTGTATCATCCTCCTGCTCCAATTAGCTTGGTTCACCGTTGATGAATACGAGTAGAGTCATGGCTTGGTCTCATAGGTTTGCGGTGTTTGGGCTCCCTCCTAGGGGCATGCAAAGGTAGTGAGATGCTACGGACTAGGTGAAAGCTTTGGATACAACAAAGGTCATTCCCGGTACTGAAAGTGCTCATGGGCTATCTTTACCTTTGTGCTCATGGGAAGAGTACTTTCCCAACCATGGGTGTTTCCTATTTAATGCTTCAGACGTCAATTTTAGGACATTTGGCAAACCAGCGCAAACCCCTCCCTCCACGATGGGCAAGCCATCAAAAAAATTGCGCGACTGAGAATGGAACCCAGGACCTCCAAGTTAAGTTTAACTTGCACTAACCAACCAGACCAACCACACATTGTGATAATATATTTCCTTATCTTCTTTTATACTTTCTCCAGTCGTTTCTTCTTTTCATTTTTGTTGTTGTGGGTTTTTCTGGACCTATCTTTTGTTTTGGTTTTCTTTCTTTTTTCTTTTTTCCTTTTTCTTTACGTCTTTTCAAAATGCACCAAAATTTTCAAATTCGATGAATTGTTTCTTCAAATCGATGAACTTCTTTAAGTTTTGATGCACTTTTTTCAATTTTGATGATTTTTTTTCAAAATCGATGAACTTTTTTTCAAATGATGATTTTTTTTAAAATTCAATGATCTTTCTTAAAAAAAATTGATGAACCTTTTCAAATTCAATGAACTTTTCCCAAATTTGATGAACTCTTTTTCAAATATGATGATTTTTTAAAAATTCATGAACATTTTTTTAAAATCCATGAACTTTTTTGTAACGCCCTCGATGCGGCTATATCTCCCACGTGTCGAAACACGACTTAGAGGCATAACCACATTGAAAGCAATGTCGCAAGTGAGGTAATCTTCGCAAACAACCCATGTAATACAATAAGGGAAAATAGATACATAGTTGCCTTACAATCGCCACTTCACACAATATATGAATAAAGCATTACATCATCCAGTTACACACAAGGTCCGACTACGGAACCAAAATAAAAGAAGACTACCCCAAATGCTACACAGATCCCCGATCGTCCCGACTCGGCTCCACTACTGATCAACTAGAATGAAACAACACGAAGGACAAGATCTTCATCGAGCTCCTCCTTGAGCTTGGTTGCGTCGTCTGCACGGACTCATCGGCACCTGCAAGCTGGTTTTGGAAGTATCTGTGAGCCACGGGGACTCAGCAATCTCGCACCCTCGCGATCAAGACTATTTAAGCTTATGGGAAAGGTAAAGGTATGAGGTGGAGCTGCAGCAAGCGACTAGCATATATGGTGGCTAAACATACGCAAATGAGAGCGAGAAGAGAAGGCAAAGCACGATCGATAAACTATGATCAAGAAGTGATCCTAGAACAACCTACGTCAATCATAACTCCAACACCGTGTTCACTTCCCGGACTCCGCCGGAAAGAGACCATCACGGTTACACACGCGGTTCATGTATTTAATTAAGGTCAACTTCAGGTTTTCTACAACCAGACATTAACAAATTCCCATCTGCCCATAACCGCGGGCATGGCTTTCAAAAGTTCAAATCCCTGCAGGGGTGTCCCAACTTAGCCCATGACAAGCTCTCACGGTCAACGAAGGAATAGACCTCCTCCCGAGACATTCCGATCAGACTCGGTATTCCAGTTCTACAAGACATCCTCGACAATGGTAAAACAAGTCCAGCAAAGCCGCCCGATGTGCCGACATCCTGATGGGAGCTGCACATATCTCGTTCTCAGGGCAACACCGGATAGGTCAAGCTACGAGTAAAACCAACCCTCAAGTTTCCCCGAGGTGGCCCCGCAGGCTGCCCATTTCGGACCAACACTTAGTCAAGCACTGGCCCCGGGGGGGGGGGGGGGTTAAAATAAAGATGACCCTTGGGCTGGCCTAACCCAAGGGAAAAAGAGGCTAGGTGGCGAATGGTAAAACCAAGGTTGGGCCTTGCTGGAGGAGTTTTTATTTAAAGCGAACTGTCAAGGGGTTCCCATTATAACCCAACCGCGTAAGGAACGCAAAATCCGGGAACATAACACCGATATGACGGAAACTAGGGCGGCAAGAGTGGAACAAGACACCAGGCATAAGGCCGAGCCTTCCACCCTTTACCAAGTATATAGATGCATTAATTAAATAAGATATATTGTGATATCCCAATAAGTAAACATGTTCCAACAAGGAACAACATCTCCATGTTCCAACAAGGAACAAACTTCAATCTTCACCCGCAACTAACAACGCTATAAGAGGGGCTGAGCAAAGCGGTAACATAGCCAAACAACGGTTTGCTAGGACAAGGTGGGTTAGAGGCTTGGTTCACCAATATGGGAGGCATGATAAGCAAGTGGTAGGTATCGCAGCATAGGCATAGCAAAAGAGCGAGCAACTAAGCAAGCAAAGATAGAGGTGATTTCGAGGGTATGATCATCTTGCTTGAAATCCCGCAAGGAAGAAGAACGAGTCCATGAAGAAGACAAACGGACGTAGTTGAACGGTTCCTCACAAATGCGATGTTACCGGAATCAACCCGAAGAAGCAACACCAGAAAGAAACACACAACATAGTAAACAACCAACACATCAACATGGCGTGATGCACAATCGAGTATGATGCATGTCCGGTTTAGTGATACATGGCATGGCAAAATGCACAAACAAATCCTACAAATTAAGTGGAGCTCATTATGCAACGGAGTTGCATATTGAAGAAAACACCACATGACTTATTTAGTTCTCTCTCGTTTATGTACCCAACAAGATTAAATGTTGATTAACATGGCAAGAGGGTGAAGCAAAATAAAACTACCTATCTAGTCAAGTTTAAATGAGGCCGGAAGCAACGAACAACAATTCCGGTAAATCCCCATATGCATATATTGGTTTGGTACTGTTCTGCCCTAATCATAATTTTAGAGTTATTAAACATGCGATGTAAGGCCACCATGTTAAACTAGGCATTTTTCTACCCCATTTACATATAAAGATTATTTAATTCGAAGCTACGGTTATTTAGTTATGAAATAAAGCATTTTAGCAAGTTATTTAAACAAATTTAAACAAACAACATTTTAAACATTTTAAACATGGATGAAAGTTGCATATTATTAAACTAGACAAAATTCTAAGCAACTTTCATATATAATTCATTTTAATCCGATGCACCAATTGTGAGTTATTATATGCATGATCCACAAGGGCTTTTCTGCAAAACTGGCAATTCGGGATAAATAGATAAAATCGCAGACATGAAAAAAACACTATATGGGCCAAAACTGAGCACTAACGGGCTGCACAGGGCAAGGCGAAGCATGGCAGAAATATGCACGTGGCGCGGGATAGGTGACGACGCTCACTTTGGGCCCAGAGGCCGGTTGGGTGGAGGAGACGAACCGGGCAGGGTTCACGCGGACCGGGGCGAGGTTGTACCGGGCTGGTTCTCGGGAAAAACAGCCGGTTCAACCGGGTCTTGGCGGTCCAGGATGGGTTGGAGGCGAACCGGCCCGGTCAACGGCAGCGAGACAAGATCGTTCATCTCTAGGACGAAGCCGACGCAGAGGTTGGGCATGGCGCCGACAGGACTTGACGCGGACGACGGCAAGAAGGGCGAAGGCTGCCGGGAACGGAGCAGATCGACGCGAGGCTGGATGGATCCGGCAAAGAACGACCAGATCTGATGGGATGCGGAGCTTGGCGACCCAAGGCGGCGAGCTCCAGTCTTCGGGCGCCCATGGCGGAACTGCATGGGACAGAGGGAGTGAGGAAGGGAGGAAGAGAGGAGAGAGGAAAAACAGGGCGCTGGGGCACTGGCCTGGCGGCGGAGCGCCCGTGGTCGACGGCTGGCGCAAGGAACGGCGGCATTCCGGTGGCCTCGGGCGACGAGGACAGACGGGAGGTGCACGGCGACGAGCTCGGGATCGAGCGACGAGCTTGGGGACAAGCTGCACGCTGCGGCGGCAGGATCCGGGTCGAGCGGGCCGCGGATGGGCTGAGCGGGCCCGCGCGATGGGAGGCGCGGCTGGAGCGACGGGGAGCCAAGTGGCGGCCTGCGGTAGGCCGATCCGGCGGCTGGGTGGCGGCGCAGCCACTGGGACGCTGCCAAGTGGCGCTGGTGAGGTGGCTGGCGCCAGATTTGGAGGGGGAAGGCGGCTGGTGGCACGGAATTTGAGGAGGGAGGCGGCAGGGAGGTAGGGGAAGGGCTAGGCTGCCAAATTTGGAAGGGGATGTCCATATATAGGCAGGGATGGCTAGGGTTTGGGTTTAGGGGGTTTTAGGAGCGTTTTGGAGCCTCCGATCGCGATCTGACGGTCCGAAACGGAGGGGGGTTTAGGTGGGCTGCAAGTGGGTTGTGAAAAGAGGTTGGGCTGAGAGGAGAGGAGAGGAGTGCAGCCCGGCAACTGTTTTCGGAGACCGAAAACATCCGACGTTTTGACCGACTATAATGTCGCTATAGTTTAACGGTTGGGCTATCAAACGAGCTTCGAATGCGATGAAACTTGGCGGGTGACCTACTAACAACATAACAACATCGCACGCCAACTTTTAACCCATTCCGAGAACATTTTCCGGCCACTTATAAAATATTCCGGACATGCCGCAGGTGCGTGCGAGTGTGGTTCGGCTTAGAACGGACAACAGACGGAACTGGGGAAACCCGGACGGATGCAAGTTTTGAAAACATGATGATGCAATGCACATGATGACATGATAAAATGCAACACGCAAGCGAATGACATGGAAACGGCAGCGAATAACTGGAAGACACCTGGCACATCAGTCTCGGGGCGTTACAACACTCCACCACTACGAGAGGATCTCGTCCCGAGATCTAGAATGGCACCAGAGGGAAAACGAAAGAGAAAGAGAAGAGGTAAAACTAAGTTGCTATTTTGACCAATGAGTGAAACCAAAGAACCTTGAAAGGTTAAACCATTTCGAGAAAAGAATACAACAAAGATGAATGAAGTTGAAAACACTCTGTTAGCAAAGAGGAACATGGAAGAACAACTTCGGGCAGCACTCCGATTGAAAAGAGATGCAAGATTTGATAGGAATAAAAGGACTTGAGCAAAAGGTCACAACACTCCGGTTAAACAAGATAGAGGAGGAATAAGACTGATATAGTTTGGACATCACTTCGACTGTAAATGGAAGAAATTGGACATGATCTTGACAAACAAGATGATGGGTTGAAGAGAGCAACATCACAATGTCTCCGAAATGAAAGAATAGAAGTTGGATAATTGAAGTGGGAGATTGGAGAAGAAAATGCCAACTTCTGCCACAAAAGAGGTTGAGAAGGCATCCTTAGGAGAAAGGTCGAACGGAGTTGTTGGAAAACCAACAACGAAAAGAACAAGGTTGTAGTGGGCTTATGGAGAACATCTCAAAACTATGAGGTGAAATTCTGCCACTAACGGAAAAAAGAATTGGATTGATATGAACGAGGAGACGAGAAACTTATTTCACCGGGAGGATAAATGAAGAACTTGGGACATTTATAAGCACCATAATTAGCAACAATCCTTAGGGAAGGCTTTAGGTGGAATATAACCCCAGCTAACTCCAATGACGAGATTGATGGATTTAAAATACCTTATTGTTAACACCATGTGAATCATGAAACATGAACTCAAATTATCAAGAATGGCATAATACCACCTCCAGTGACACGGTAGAAAGAATCGCACTCCGGATTACAATATGAAGAAAGCTTGAGCTTCTTAGAAAAGAATGTTGCTGAACACTTCGAGAATGAATTAAATCCCTGATGAAACATCATGTAGAACCTTCATTAAGAACTCCGGTAATAAAAGAATTATCCAAAATAATTGAATGATGAAAAGAATAAGATTGAAGCCTCGTAATGATTTAGATAGAGATCTCCGTGATAATATAATTGAAAGAGGTTGGACTTCGGGAAAAAGAGAAGACGAAACAAATGAAACCGAGAGTTTGAAGGGCCTTTAGAATAAGAATTAATCATTAGGATGAAACAAGAATAAGAATTACATTATGCGTATCCTTCACCAATTTAAATTGATGACAAACAACGGATTGCAAACAACTTATTCCCGTTGGAAGGATTAAGAGAGACATAGCGCAAACTTGAGAAGGTATTCAACGAACCACCGGTAGGATTGGAACAACGAATGAATTGATATGATAACGAATGACAAGAACTCTTGCACGAACCACCGTAAGAATTAAAATGACCGAAGGAAAGATAAAGAAACACCGGGAAGAATTATGAAATGAACGAGGATACTTGAGAGAATTTAGATACAAGTGAACGAAGGGATCACAAACTGATTAGAGAATATTGAATGATACACCGGTAAGATTGGAGAATGATAACTGGAAGCTAAGAAAAAATAAATCTGAGATGATGGGCTCCGGAGAATCAAACTGAAAATACTCTGAATTACTCTGGATGGTTGAAAAGAATATCTCACAATCGCAAATAATTATGAGAGGATGGCAACAAGATAGAATCACGAATCTTGAAGAGAATGGAGTAAGATTGAGAGAAAAATCTTCTTCGGTCTACAAATCCCCGAGAATGATGACGGGAAACACCACCATGAATTATTTAGACACTCCGGAAGAATCAAAACGAAGAGGTTGAGCTAGCGATGAAAAGAATTTGACAGACCTTGGAGAAGTACATCTGACTGATGAAAATTCATTCTTACATCAAACTTTGAAAATAAATTTGAGGATAGCTCCGGGAAAATAAGAAGAGTCGGGTAAGATCCTGGGAAAAGACCTGTGGGTTAGGGCCCACTCAAAGAAACACCGTTGAAATGATTAAAGGAGAGATTGCACCGGTTGAATTAAAAGGCTTGAATGAGATAACATCCTCAAAATAGCTTGAACGGATTAAGAGTGGAAACACGAACCTTCTGAGATATCTTTAGCACTCCGGAACAAAAGAATAGCAAGTGGGCAAAATTAAGAGGTGCACCGGCATAAATAGGCATTGGGCAAAAAGAAAAGGAGTAAGCTCAATACCAAAGCTTGAATTAAATCTACCGGAGAAGAAAAAGAATGATGAAAGATGAGCTAGTAGAACATCTTCATGGAAAACACCGGGTAAGAACATTGACGGAAAAAGGAATGGAGAGACTTCACAATAATAAAAGGATACTTGAATAAGAAATCTGAGTCCTCGAAGAAGAAGGATGGGTGGGTGGGAAAAATAAAGACAACTTGGAACGGATGATACAAACACCATTGAGAAGACTTGAGTTGATCTTGCGAATGTTGAAATGATCGGATCCACTTGAAGAGAAACACACCGGTTGACAAGGATTGACATGACAATCTCGATTATCATGAAGGATTTGTATTCACATAGGAGTATGAGAACACCACTTAGGAAAGGTATGGAATCAACTTTGACATTGAAGCAACTCGAATACCACAACTCCAAACAAAAACAAAGGATTGCCTTGCAGAATAAGCCGGAACAAACATATGATAGAGATTTCGTCCGAAGTTTTCGTGGTGGGGCCTACACGGGCTCGATCGTACAGCACCATCATGTACAAGGCAGTGCACATGACATATGAAGCGTCCCCGAGTCGGCATAGCCAAGGACTCTTTAAGACACAACGAGACCACTGTAAAACCGACCGCGAATAGGCGGACCACTAGACGTCAAACCCCAATTTCATATCATACATCTGTCGGAAAGATATCCTAAGAGCTACTTGAATTCCCACGTATAAACTCCCGAAATTTTCCGGTTATGCAATCAGGTGTTGGGGATACAGGGGAAGCATAATGTCGCTATAGTTTAACGGTTGGGCTATCAAACGAGCTTCGAATGCGATGAAACTTGGCGGGTGACCTACTAACAACATAACAACACTGCACGCCAACTTTTAACCCATTCCAAGAACATTTTCCGGCCACTTATAAAATAATATTTCGGACATGCCGCGGGCGCGTGCGAGTGTGGTTGGGCTCAGAATGGACAACAGACGGAACTGGGGAAACCCGGACGGATGCAAGTTTTGAAAACATGATGATGCAATGCACATGATGACATGATAAAATGCAACACGCAAGTGAATGACATGGCAACAGCAGCGAATAACTGGAAGACACCTGGCACATTAGTCTCGGGGCGTTACATTTTTTGAATTGTTTTTCTTCAAATGCGATGGAGCGAACGAGGGGAAACAAAAAAATGAAATCTACATGGGTCGGCCGACCAGTGTCGGTGCCCACGTTAGCGCATGGGCACGAGAGAGCTTCCCTGGGCCTAAAGCCTTGAATAGGAGCTCGCCCAACCATGGTCGTGTGAATGAAAATCTATTTTCACCATTAAATCCATCGCGACGAGGACTCCAAAGTTAGATCCCATATCGATATGTTTCAATATTTTTTGTCGGTCAAAAGTTGCCATGTCTATTACATATAAATTGTCATGGTGTTTGTCGATGGAAACGACACCTATGGAATCAGTGGGATCCCTTCTACAGTTGGCGGGCGCGGGGTTGTACCAAGAGTGGGTCTGGCGGTCAGCACAAGGATCGTTTACCCAGGTTCGGGCCGCGGAGACGCGTAATACCTTAGTCCTGCTTTGATGTGTATTTGAGTGTTCTTGAGTTCTTGAATTAGCTACAGTGTGTGTCTAGTTCCAAAGATCTGAATCCCTCTCCAGTACGCCTCGGGCCTTCTTTTATAGTCAAAAAAGGGGTCACCACAGTGGCACACAGGAGGTGGAAAGGTTTATAGTGGCTGAGTCTATCCTCTGGCATCGTCGGACAAACACATTTAATGCGCTGCCGACGTGCCCCTCTTACTTTATCGGGGACGGCAAGGAAGCTCGTCCCAGCTATCGCCGCCTCGCTTGGCTCCGATGCGCGTCCGAGCTGACGAGGCGTTGTAGGCCATGTTGGCTGGCTGCTGGGCTAGCGTGGTGGCGGAGTCTTCATGAAGATCTTCATGCCATCACGCAGGTGCTTGCTGAGTCGGTGTGGAGGCCGTACGCTACCACATAGATGCCCGCCCAGCTGGTTGAGCTAGCAGCTGCATGGGAGCGGTGGTGGAGTCTTGGCAGACGTGGCCTTGGCTGCGGCCCCGCAGATGTCCTCGGCAAGGGTCTTGCCAGGGCCCCGGCAAAGGTCTTGCCGTGGCACTGCGGTTGTCCCCGACAAGGATCTTGCTGGGGGTCTCGTGGATTTCCTTGGCAAGGATCTTGCCAAGAATCGTCGTCTTCTAGTCCTCATCTGATCTTGTGTATTTATGATCTCCACAAATATTTGCATGCCACCATGAAGGTGCCTCCCGAGCCTTGGTTCCGATGTGGGTGATGGCATTGGAACCCCTTGGCTCAAGGGTGGCGTGTTCTGCTGGCATTGGGCAAGTTTCCCGGGCAAGGCTCTTGCCGGGGCTGCGGAGGCTGCCCCGGCAAGGCTCTTGCCGGGGGAGTCCACCTCGCCCTCTTGCTCTTTGTGCCTCTGGTCTTGGCGTTGCTTCGGTTGTCTCGTGCTCCGGCTTCCCTCCTCTGCTCTGCTTAGTGCGGCCGCGGGCGCGGCTCTGACTGCCCGTGCACAAGTAAAGGAGTACAAAGGAGAGCATGTACTTTATACACCGACAGTGTTTACACTAAAGTTTCCATGTTATGTTCAACTACTTTTTCTTCTATGTTTAAATAAATTTTGACATGTTATAAAAAAGGAAATTAATTAACTAAACTTGCAATGGTGAATAACTAAAATTTGCCATGATTCATGAAATAATTTTGACATGATTCATAATTAAAAAGAAATCCGCCATCAACTATTTTCAAAATGCATGGTCAATGACTCAAATTTACCATGAAACATAAACTAAAATTGCCATGGTGAATTACTTAAATTTGCCATGATACATGCACTGACATTTGCCATTGTTCATACAAACATAATTTTCATGGTCAAAATACAAAAATTGTCATGATCTATAAACTAAAATTGCCATGATCAATAATCTAAATTGGCCATGCTGAATTACAAACATTGCCATGATCCATGAAATTAAATTTGCTGTAGTTAATTACTAAAAATTGTCATGGTCAATTAATAAAAAAAATTGTGAAAAATAATTGAAATAAAATGGTAGCTTTAAATTTAGAATAAAAATAAAACATATCATGACAACTTTAGTGTAAATACTATGGCAACTTCAGTGCAACATCGTGGCAACTTTTCGCCCAAAATATAAGTCGTCGAAATATATCAATATAAGATCTAGTTTTGAAGATCTCGTTGAGACAAATTTAGTGATGAAAATGGATTTTTAATCAAATATTTTATTTAAGAGATAAAACATTTTTATACCCGGAAAACCAAAAAGTTTTCGCTCATGTTATCTGATTGATGTGGTAAAATGGATGGTAATAAGGGCGTTTGAACCATGTTGCTTTGTACCACACGTGTAGCACTTAGCATTTGGATTATTTTTTCAATATCTATACCTTACTAATAAAGTACGGAGTGCTTCTTCCCATTCATCATCAACATTTTTTTACATAAAAACACCCTATCGTTTCTATAACTAACCTGTAGTAAAATATCCATATCTTTAAGCCCTAACTTCAATTTTAACATATTATATATAAAATTTGATTAGAAAACCGTGTAGAATATGAATATGATGTTATTTACCTATTAAATATTTTAAAATGCTATTTAGGGTGGAACCTTAATCAATAGAGCCTGATCCTATCGATACCGTCCCAGATTGCAATGAACACATTATCAAAGTCAAATAGGAGACGAAAAAACCGTCGATAACCATGCATATATGCATCGGCAAAGTCTTGCTTGAAAAAAGAGCAGATTTCTCATCTTATGCAGAGAGAGACACCTCGGCAAGACCTATGGGGTCATAGTCATGGTTACTGAGTTAGGGTTGTGCAATATTTTCTTCTCCCGTTGCAACCGACGGACTCTTTTAGTATTATAACGGAATCGGCAAAGCTTCAGACTAACACGACCCCACACGACTCACTTGCCTATAGGAGGAGCTGATCCTTACAGAACACCCCTGAATGGCTCTCTCCTACAATCCCGCCAAAAAGGGTTCTCTCCTAGCAAACACTGCTAAACTTGTGACTGTTTCCAGTTGGTCCTAGATCCCTCCAACAAATAGATGTTACTACATGGTTAAAACTAGGTTGTGGACTTGTATGGAATCCCCCTTCGTCTCGCCTGCTCCCACGAGCGGGGAAGAGAACCCTAGCACCTCTAGCCCCTATCCCCTTCCCCTCCTCCTCCCTCGCCGCCGCAAGCACGCGCCACCAGGAAAAGCCCGGCCGACGTAGGTGGCGGCAGGGCCTCTTTCCCGTTCCTCGCGGTGGGCTGGCGCGGGACAACTGCATTGAGAGGAGGTGCGCGGCTCTACATGGCAGCATGGCGCATCGGCGACCAGGGTGGCCGGTCGAGGGCGTCCTGGTGCGGCGGCTGCACGTCGGGGGAGGCGGGGCGTGCCCGCGTGTGGCGGCAACGGTGGTTGTCCCCGAACCAGATCTGGCTCGGGGACCTCCCTAGTCGGCAGCCGGTGGGCATCTATGGTAGAGGGCTCCACGGCCTGGCGTTTCTGGGCATCGGGCGGTGATGCTGGTAGTAAGGTGACTGATGCTTCGGCGGCTTGGTGGCGATGTGTGCCGGCCGGATCTAGCATTTTTCGGCAAGCAACGTGGGTTGGGGCATCGGATGTGCTACCTCTTGAGAATGCATTGGTTTTCCCTTGAAGAGGAAAGGGTGCTGCAGCAAAGCAGTGTAAGTATTTCCCTCAGTTTTTGAGAACCAAGGTATCAATCTAGTAGGAGACCACGCGCGAGTCACCTCGTACCTACACAAACAAATAAGAACCTCGCAACCAACACGATAAAGGGGTTGTCAATCCCTTCACAGCCACTTGCAAGAGTGAGATCTGATAGAGATAATAATAATAATATAAATATTTTTGGTATTTTTCTATACTCCTATATAGTGTACCAGTAGCAAGTCATATGGACCGTTGGATCTTCCCAATGGGACGGCTCAGATTTAATGGGTTGTTCTACATGACTACGTGGTTGCATATGGACCATTGGATATGTCAATCTGACGTTTTACATTGCAGGGATTCGTGGGGCGCTCGTTCCCCGTGCGGTCAGCATGCCACTCAGGTAAAATTTTGCAGGATGCACATGTGATGCTCCCATCACTATCTAGAAATTTCTAGCAGACCAGAATGCATGCAGCAGTAGGCCAGGTAGATTATTAATACTATTACATACAGTACTATAGCAACTAGCAGGCTACCAAGTAGGCATCATGATGAGCGTGAGAAAAGGCATACAGTGGAGCAGGGCATAGGCCATAGGCACAACCGCATAGATGTTGTAAACGATTTTCTGCCAGTGGAAGCAATTTAACCTATTAAGAATAGAAAACAAAACAAAATTGTAATGTGTGTTAGAGCTAAATATCTTTTACTTTCTCTTATACATTTGTTTTACAAATATTATCACTCTTGTTTTTTCTTTGTGTTTATCAGTAAAGGCTGGAAATTTTGATCAACCAAAGAGACATAATCAATGTTTGAATATTTTTTTTGTAATGATGAATAACTTGCAACATGGTGCCTTTTCAATTTCTCAATTCAAAATGCATTAAAATTCATTAAGATGAATGATTGAGGATGAAGCATTTTCTTTTCTTGGTATTCTACATTGTGTAAAATCAATATTACACACATACATTATCGAATTGATTATATGCTTATAGCTACTATTATTTTGAAAGGGAAAGGCACATGTCGTGCATCATCATGATGCACACAACCAATTTTATTAGAAGTTATTTGTGTAGTTCAAAGTACTAACATATGAAAAGACCACCACCAGTCGGAAAAAAATTACATGACTTCTACCACCATTATAATAAATGATTAAATTATGATGATGCTATTCAGCTGAAGTTCGTTGGAAGCGGATGTTAAATCAGACGTTTTCTATAACAATTTGCATTGTCTCGGGGATGGCAAATATAGTTTGTGAGCACAACAAATCCTGGTAAAAAAAACTAAGCTGACTCAGATTTGCCATACTTGCTAACTAGACTTGCAATCATCAGCCAACATAATTGCTAAGAAAATCATTCACAATTATCGTGCTACCCGCAAAGATTCGTTGGTTAAGCCAGTTCTTAACTAATGGACACATTGTGTGACTACCCATGATAGTTCAAATGATGATACTTAAAATTACACAACTTACTATATGTGTTTATAATTATCTCATATACGTGCATGGCACGTGCCGTTTACTAGTATGATATAGATTGAAAGTAAAGATTGCAAAATAAAATAGATTCAAAACTTGTATGATGGAAAATATACCCGAGGGTCATAGGTTTCACTAGTGGCTTCTCTCAAGATAGCATAAGTATTACGGTGGGTGAACAAATTACTGTCAAGCAATTGATAGAATTGAGCATAGTTATGAGAATATCTAGGTATGATCATGTATATAGGCATCACGTCCGTCACAAGTAGACCAACTCCTGTCTGCATCTACTACTATTACTCCACACATCGACCGCTATCCAGCATGCATCTAAAGTATTAAGTTCATAAGAATGGAGTAACGCCTTAAGGAAGATGACATGATGTAGAGGGATAGGAGACCACGCGCGAGTCATCTCATACCTACACAAACAAATAAGAACCTCGCAACCAACGTGATAAAGGGGTTGTCAATCCCTTTACGGCCACTTGCAAGAGTGAGATCTAATAGAGATAATAATAATAAGATAAATATTTTTAGTATTTTTATGATATAGATTGAAAGTAAAGACTGCAAAATAAAATAGATTGGAAACTTGTATGATGGAAAATAGACCCGGGGGCCATAGGTTTCACTAGTGGCTTCTCTCAAGATAGCATAAGTATTACGGTGGGTGAACAAATTACTGTCGAGCAATTGATAGAATTGAGCATAGTTATGAGAATATCTAGGTATGATCATGTATATAGGCATCACATCCATGACAAGTAGATCGACTCCTGCCTGCATCTACTACTATTACTCCACACATCGACCGCTATCCAGCATGCATCTAGAGTATTAAGTTCATAAGAATAGAGTAACGCCTTAAGCAAGATGACATGATGTAGAGGGATAAACTCATGCAATATGATATAAACCCCATCTTTTTATCCTCGATGGAAACAATACAATACGTGTCATTTCCCTTTCTGTCACTGGGATCGAGCACCGCAAGATTGAACCCAAAGCTAAGCACTTCTCCCATTGCAAGAAAGATCAATCTAGTAGTGTCGTGGAATTGTCACGACAGATGTCCTAGTTGAAAGGACTTCGTCGTGAGGCCAACACGTCTATGTGATAGCTTGAGAGGGGTTGAAGCGGGATGAGAGACGGGAGGTTTTACCCAGGTTCGGCCCCTCACGGTGGAGGTAAAAGCCTACATCCTGCTTCATTGATATTGATGATGATGATCATGATTACAAGGGTGCCCTATCTCGAGAGCTATAGACTTGTCTGTCTAAACCTAACTTGTGAAACTTCTCCTTCTTGGGGTGCCCTGCCCCTCCTTATATATGTTGAAAGGGCGGCTTACATGACTAGTCCTATTAGGATTAGGATTACTCTATTACAAGTGGATTCCTAGTCTTGCTTCCTTTGTAGGAGAATATTCCTTATGTCTTTCCTCTTAAGCCGGCCCACCATAATCCGAGCCGGCATACTGGGACTTGGGCCTTGTCGTCCGTCTGACCCACTCGCCAGGTTACTAATGAGCCGCCAAGATGGTGCGGGTTATCCATGAATCTCCAAGCTCCGGGCGGGTCGCAAGTGAGTCGCCAAGATCCATCCGGGTCATACATCCAGCCGGGTTACACCGCGGGGTATATCCCCGACATTAGCCCCTGGTTTAATTTGGATTTATCCATGTTAAACTGATCCTGCAACATAAACACAATAACAAATTTGACAGGTTGTGCTCCGGGTTAAATATTCTTGTAAGCCGGCACCTGATCATCCTTAAGTCCTTGTCATTTCCTCCTAGAAAATCCGGGTCAATAAGCTAGCTTCACACTTAAATTGCTCACATTGGTTTCTCATAGAGAAATATTGTGAAGAATAATCCACTTGAGTCCGGTTCCAAAGCGCCGGTTTAAGAAATATTGGTTTCGAAATACTCATCTGATATTCAACCGGTTTGAAGATGTAGAACTTGTCGGTTTAATATTACCAAAATTGCCGGTTTGTAAATATTGATAGCACCGAGTCATAGTTGTTGTCGACGTCGGGTTATGATTGTTGCAGACACCGGGTCATAATGATTAGTGGCGCCTGGTCAATCTGGTTTGCTCAAAAACTGAGATTTTGAAAATATTTCTCCTTATATCCATGTTACCTGTAGCCCCCAAGTCTTGAGCAGAGCAAAGTGATGACTTAAGACTTGCTTCAATATAAATATTACCACTTTGAAGAAATCCATGTTGTTCATCTCAATCAATAGTCAGAACTGAGTATTTCCTCATATGTAGCCCCCAAGTGCCGGGTTGTCATGCTTGCAGCAACCTAGGACTTGTAATTGCCTTATGCTCATAAAAACTTCAACCAGTGTAGCCCCCAAGGGCCGGGTCATCATGCGATAATGAGCAGGGACGATCATGTAGACTTGAACAACAACGTGCATCCCCCAAGGGACGGCTCAGTAAGATAATATTGAGCTGGGACTTTATATATTCTTCTTTTTGAAAAGAACATCATATAATGTAACCCCATCATGGGGCTTGAACCCACGTCCACAAGGTTAAGAGCTTTGTGCTTACCAACTGAGCAGTGGACCCTTCAATATAATGGAATAAGACTTGTGTATCTTAAATTTTTGACAGGAGCAATTGGTAGCCCCCAAAGGCCAGCTCATTATAATGTGATGAGTCGGATCTTCAATAACGTGAGCCAAAAAATGACTTTGCATTAGCCCCCAAGTGCCATGGTGCATGCCGGCAGTGACATGGGACTTGCATATTTGATATAATCTCAATTTGAATAATGTAGCCCCCAAGTGCCGGGTCATAAGCCTGCAATGACTCGGGACTATTCCCTTCATTGTAAAAATAAATCATGTCCATTAATAAAATAATAACCATTACGCTGAAGCGACTTTGAAGACCTCCGTCATAATATTGGCTATTGATAACCATAATAAAAATCCAGCCATGTTGGCTATTAAAGATTTGAATAATATAATCCGGTTTGGAAAACCGGTTCCTATGATATTGAATCGTACTGCCGGTTTAGGATACCTGTGCAGTAAGGGTGATAACCCAATCTTTAGAAGCCAAAACTTCCAAATGTTTATGATTGACATATGGTGGCAACTTATCGTCAAAAGTCGAGTCGGGTTAATAGAAACCACACATATATGCTTCAGATATGAGCAAAAAGGTCTCAAGACAAAACCAAAGATTGTTTTCAAAAAACTTAAGCCAAAATAGAAAGAAGAATTTGAGGCTTCTGATTCGAATACGATCAGTAAACCGAACCAAAGGGGTTAAGCTAGGATTCGCATACGATCATGTAGCCCCCGGTGGCTTTGGCGTTGCGCCGATCAAGAGGGTACCGACAGCTATGTTCTCTTTGGTTCGAATACGACCTATGTTTGAGCAGGAAGCCCCCAAATGACCTTGAGAGGTTTTTAACGACCCTGATTCGAATACGATCCAAGTCGGACCCAAAAGGGGTTAAGCTATGATTCGAATACGATCAAGAAGCCCCCTAGTGAGTTTGGCATTGCGCCGATCAAGAGGGTACCGACAGCTATGTTCTCTTTGTTTCGAATACGACCTATGTTTGAACAGGAAGCCCCCAAATGACCTGTAAATGTGGCTATGAGCCGGATCAAAGGGTAATCATAGCTTAGATCAATAAGCCGGAAGCCCCAAGTGATATATTTCTGAGCTGTGCTCGCCGGGTGCCTATGTTTGAGTTGTGCTGTGCAACAAACTCTCTTTGGTCCCTGTAATTTTTTTTCTGAAAACTCGAACATGCGGGAGATGAATTCTTTTTAAACCGGATATTGAGAACTTCAAAGCTTTGTGGGAGATAGGTTTACCTTGAGCCAGATTTTAAACCGGCATTCTTCATTTTGAACCAGAAATTTTCTGACGGCCTTTAAATTCTTATCAATATAGCAGTAGTCTCCGGGGCCGGGTTATTTTTTCCCTCCAATGACCCGGAGTTCTGGATTATTGATACTGGCCAGTTTTGCCGAGTCATGCCATTGTAGCCCCCGAGTCTTAAGGCGACTCGAGGAGTTGTCTTGAGATTCTCCATATTTGACCGTGATACCGGTATGAGTCCTTCAACAGCTCAATGATATAACTTGTCTTGCATTGGCGAACTTGCAAGCCAGCATAATTTCTCTTTTAAAGAAAACAATATATAATATAAAAATACACTGGATGGATTTCACCTGATATGTTAAGCCAGAAATTATCCACCGCGGAGTTGATGATCACCACGGTGACGCTGCAATTAATCACGGCCGAGTCGGCCGTGGCGTTGTAAGCCGGTGCGGATGGGGAGAGTCGGCGGCGGCATTGTAAGCCGGTGCGGACGAGAGAGTCGGCCGCGACATTGGAAATGGCACGGACGCTGGCGAGTTGGCCATGGGCACGGACAATAAGTCAGTCGCGTGTGTTGATGTAGCGGGGGTGGCAACTTGCGCAGGACGAGCGCTAGTACAAAAATAATATTTGCTCACACCCTTTTTGCAACACCTTTTTGTAAAGAATAATGATCCTGTGAAAAAATACCATAAACCAAGTAATTGTTCTTTAAAGAATAAAAATATATAAATAAAAATTGATCGGACAGAATTCACCTAATTGATCATGATCCGTGCAGATGTTTCACTCGGACGGCACTTGAGGTGACGTTTCTGCTCATATGGTACTCTGGTGAAAAACCCTCATGGAGTACTAACACTGCTGCCATAGACGTCATCTGTCGTAGTTTTCCCGATTATCCAGTGTGACCTCACAGAAAAATAATGTCTACTGACTTTGGACGGTGTACAACTCCGGACAAGGGAGTATTTCTTCATTTTCTGAATTGCTTGTTCCAACGTGTGGCTAACGAAGCAGATGTCCGTGTATACTGATTTGAAGTAGTATTGGCACTCATTGGCTATGTGCAGATGCCTTCACGTACAGTAGTTTCACATTTGCACTGTTTCTTCCGTTAGTACTAGTCTGGCTAGTGTTGTAGAAGGCCTTGGTGTTTTTGAGAAGCTGGCAGCGAACCTGTACTAGTACTCCTTGGTCTCCAACGAGAGTTTTTTCCGTCAAACCCCATTTTTGCTGCTAAGTGGTGTATTGGCCAGCAGCTCCTCACAGTAAATAAACGATCCAAGTTTGAATCTGTCTGCCCTCATTTTGTAGAACAGATCATCTACGGCAGCTCCGGGCTTCTTCAAAATTACTTGCCAGTAAATCTCCAAGCGAAGTAAACACTAGCGGGAGCTTTAGAACAGATATGTGTTTATTCTGATTATAAACCTTTCTAGTGCCAATATTTAGACGCCCTGCAACTGAAGCAAGCTCATCTCCTGATTTTCTTTCAATGGCGACTGATGTCCTCAGAGAACACATGAGATCCAATAACATATCAGGTTTAAACTTCTCAGTTGGGCTGTCACCAACAGCATGCAGAGACTCCAATGGTACAACGGGTTGAGGCTCTGGCCACAGAGACGACGGAGGCCGGCACAGGAGGCTCAGGATGGCGGGGGGCAAGCGACGGCAACGGCCCAAGGCGCTGCAATGGAGGACGCGCGAGTCGACCGACGCTTCGGAGACGACGAGCACACGGGAGACAACCAGCGTCTCGAGCGAGGGCCCCGGCTTGAGGTGGATTTCTGTAAAAACAGGCTCAAATCACGCACCGTGGCCGCTGCGTCAGCGGAGAAGGCGACCGGCGGCTTGAGGAGCAGAGGTATGGCCGGCCTGTGGCGCAGCCGTTGATTATCGCAAGGAAGGCGGCAGGGTCGGCGCGAGGTGAGGCGGGCGCGAGGTCAAGGTGACGAAGGCCGGGACGGCTCGGCAATGAAGAAGATGATAACTTGAGGCGGAGCAGCAAGGCGGCAAAGTGACCCGGAACAGGGGCGACTCGAAGTAGGAGAGGCGAGGCCAGCTCGGCGGCGAGGCAGGCCGGCGCGACGACTCACCACAGAGCTAAGTCGGCCGGCGGCTTGACCACGGCGGAGTTGACGCACGGCGAGGCGACTTAATGGCGCCAGCCCGCGGCATCCGCGTCTCAAGACCGCAGAGGCCAGGTTGCGGCGGCGACGGCGGGTCACAAAGCAGCTCGCAGGAGGAACCCGAGCATGTGGACCATCCGTGTCCGGTCCGGGTCATGTACATCTGAGTTGAATCCGGCTTGGCGCAGCAACATTGATACGTACATGACTTGTCCCATTGATTTACTTTTGCTTGAAAAGACGTTTTCTAATCCATCACTTTTGGAAAACGTGCTCCATCGCGCACATGCACGGCTTGTTTGTAGTTTCCTTCAGGAGCGCTTCGGTACTTCATCATAAAAAACTTTCGGACTCGTTGGATCGCCAGGGCTCTTGTAGCAACCGCAAAAAACGCAACCCTAAATTTCCCTTTATCTTAACTCTTATATGTCATTTCGACTACTGGCCGCGGAGATAATGTATATCCTTCCACGCCGGCTCCTTTTCATCCGGCACATCATGAGCTTCTCGATTCCTAAGAAAAGATCCTTTCAAGAACTCAACATCACCGTGCGTAGGCCTCATGGTGGGCACCAACTGTCGTGGAATTGTCACGACAGATGTCCTAGTTGAAAGGACTTAGTCGTGAGGCCAACGCATCTATGTGATAGCTTGAGAGGGGTTGAACGGGATGAGAGACGTGAGGTTTTACCCAGGTTCGGCCCCTCACGGTGGAGGTAAAAGCCTACATCCTGCTTCATTGATATTGATGATGATGATCATGATTACAAGGGTGCCCTATCTCGAGAGCTATAGACTTGTCTGTCTAAACCTAACTTGTGAAACTTCTCCCTCTTGGGTTGCCCCGCCCCTCCTTATATATGTTGAAGGGGCGGCTTACATGACTAGTCCTATTAGGATTAGGATTACTCTATTACAAGTGGAGTCCTAGTCTTGCTTCCTTTGTAGGAGAATATTCCTTATGCCTTTCCTCTTAAGCCGGCCCACCATAATCCGAGCCGGCATACTGGGACTTGGGCCTTGTCGTCTGTCTAACCCGCCCGCCGGGTTACTAATGACCTGCCAAGATCGTGCGGGTTATCCATGAATCGCCAAGCTCCGGGCGGGTCGCCAGTGAGTCGCCAAGATCCATCCAGGTCATACATCCAGCCGGGTTACACCGCGGGGTATATCCCCGACAAGTAGGCCAAACCAAACTGGTAATTCGAAGAGACTTGCAAAGATAACCAATCATACATAAAATAATACGGAGAAGATTCAAATATTGTTCATGGATAGACTTGATCATAAACCCACAATTCATCGGATCTCGACAAACACACCGCAAAATAAGATTACATCAAATAGATTTCCAAGAGAATCGAGGAGAACTTGTATTGAGACCCAAAGAGAGAGAAGAAGCCATCTAGCTAATAACTATGGACCCGAAGGTCTGAGGTAAACTACTCACACATCATCGGAGGGGCCGTGGAGTTGATGTAGAGGCCCTCCGTGATCAATGCCCCCTCCGACGGAGCTCCGGAAAAGGCCCCAAGATGGGATCTCTTGGGTACAGAAGGTTGCGGCGGTGTAAATAGGGTTTCATGATGCTCCCGATGTTTTCGGGGTATGTGAATATATATAGGAGGAAGAAGTATGTCGGTTGAGCCACGAGGGGGGAGGGCGCGCCCAGGGGGGTAGGCACGCCCCTGCCTCATGGCCGCCTCTTTCGTTTCTTGACGTCCACTCCAAGTCCTCTGGATCACGTTTGTTCCAAAAATCATGCCCCCGAAGGTTTCATTCCGTTTGGACTCTGTTTGATATCCCTTTTCTGCGAAACACTGAAATAGGCAAAAAACATCAATTTGGGTTGGGCCTCCGGTTAATAGGTTAGTCCCAAAAATAATATAAAAGTGTAAAATAAAGCCCATTAACATCCAAAATAGATAATATAATTGCATGGAACAATCAAAAATTATAGATACGTTGGAGACGTATTAGCATCTCCAAGCTTAATTTTTGCTCGTCCATGAGTAGGTAAATGATAAAAACAGAATTTTTTATGTGGAATGCTTTCTAGAATATTCTTCAATGAATTTTTCTCTATTGTGGCATGAATGATCAGATCCGAAAGATTCAAGATAAAAGTTTATTGTTGGCATAAAAATAGTAATACTCCAAGTATGCTATTCAAGCAATTATGTCTTATCAAAATACCATAGCCAAAGAAAACTTATCCCAACAAAGTCATATAGTTTGGCCATGCTTCATTTTCGTCACACAAAATGCTCTCATCATGCACAACCCCAATGACAAGCCAAGCAATTGTTTCATACTTAGCCTTTTCAAACTCTTTCAATTTTTACGCAATATATGAGCACGAGCCATGGACATAGCACTATGGGTGGAATAGAATATGATGATTGAGGTTGTGTGAGGAGACAAAAAGGGAGAAAGTCTCACATTGACGCGGCTAACCAATGGGCTATGGAGATGCCCACCGATTGATGTCAATGCAAGGAGTAGGGATTGTCATGCAAGGGATGCACTAGAGCTATAAATATATGAAAGCTCATGAAAGAAACTAAGTGGGTGTGCATCCAACTCGCTTGCTCACGAAGACCTAGGGCATTTGAGGAAGCCCATCATTGGAATATACAAGCCAAGTACTATAATGAAAAATTCCCACTAGTATATGAAAGTGACAAAATAAGAGACTCTCTATCATGAAGATCATGGTGCTACTTTGAAGCACAAGTGTGGAAAAAGGATAGTAACATTGTCCCTTCTCTTTTTTTCTCTCATTCTCTCTTTTTTGGGGGCCTTTTTTCTTTTGGCCTCTTTTTTTCGTCCGGAGTCTCACCCCGACTTGTGGGGGAATCATAGTCTCCATCATCCTTTCCTCATATGGGACAATGCTCTTAATAAATGTCATCACACTTTTATTTTCTTACAACTCAAGAATTACAACTCAATACTTAGAACAAAATATGACTCTATGTGAATGCCTCCGGCCGTGTACCGGGATTGCGATGAATCAAGAGTGACATGTATGAAAAATTAAGCATAGTGGCCTTGCCACAAATACGATGTCAACTACATGATCATGCAAAGCAATATGACAATGATGATGCGTGTCATAATAAATGGAACGGTGGAAAGTTGCATGGCAATATATCTCGGAATGGCTATGGAAATGCCATAATAGGTAGGTATGAGGCTGTTTTGAGGAAGATATAAGGAGGATTATGTGTGATAGAGCGTATCATATCACGGGATTTGGATGCACCGGCGAAGTTTGCACCAACTCGCAAGGTGAAAAAGGGCAATGCACAGTATCGAAGAGGCTAGCAATGATGGAAGGGTGTGACTGCGTATAATCCATGGGCTCAACATTAGTCATAAAGAACTCACATACTTATTGCAAAAATCTACAAGTCATCAAAACCAAGCACTACGCACATGCTCCTAGGGGGATAGATTGGTAGGAAAAGACCATCGCTCGTCCCCGACCGCCACTCATAAGAAAAGCAATCAAAGAAGACCCCATGCTTCAAATTTGTCACATAATGTTTACCATACGTGCAAGCTACGAGACTTGCCAACTTCAACACAAGTATTCGTCAATTTCACAATTACTCAACTAGCACACCTCTAATATTACCACCTTTATATCTCAAAACCATCTATCAAGCATCCAACTTCTCTTAGCATTTAAAATTTATAACCAAAGTGAATTACCATGCTGTTCTAAAGGACTCTCAAAATGATATAAGTGAAGCATGAGAGATCAATTATTTCTATAAAATAGAACCACCGCCGTGCTCTAAAAGATATAAGCGAAGCACTAGAGCAAAAATTATCCAACTCAAAAGATATAAGTGAAGAACATAGAGTATTCTAATAAATTCCAATTCATGTGTGTCTCTCCCAAAAGATGTGTACAGCAAGGATGATTGTGGTAAACTAAAAAGCAAAGACTCAAATCATACAAGACGCTCCAAGCAAAACACATATCATGTGGCGAATAAAAATATAGCTCCAAGTAAAATTATCGATGAACGAAGACGAAAGAGGGGATGCCCTCCGGGGCATCCCCAATCTTAGGCTTTTGGTTGTCCTTGGATTTTACCTTGGGGTGCCTTGGGCATCCCCAAGATTAGGCTCTTGCCACTTCTTGTTCCATAATCCATCAAATCGTTACCCAAAACTTGAAAACTTCACAACATAAAACTTAAAAGAAAATCTTCGTGAGCTCCGTTAGTAAAAGAAAACAAACCACCACTTCAAGGTAATGTAATGAACTCATTCTTTATTTTTTTTGTGTCAAACCTACTGTATTCCAACTTTTCTATGGTTCATAAACTCTATTACTAGCCATAGATTCATCAAAATAAGCAAACAACACACGAAAAATAGAATCTGTCAAAAATAGAACAGTCTGTAGTAATCTGTAGGTTTCGAATACTTGTTGAACACCAAAAATTCTAAAATAAATTTTTGGAAGTTAGAAATTTATCTATTAATCATCTGCAAAAAGAATTAACTAAATAGCACTCTCGAGCAAAAAATGGCAGCAATACTCGTGAGCGCTAAAGTTTCTATTTTTTACAGCAAGATCAAAAAGACTTTCCCCAAGTCTTCCGAATGGTTCTACTTGGCACAAACACTAATTAAACACAAAAAAAACACAACCAAAGCACAGTCTAAGTAAATTATTTATTACTAAACAGTAACAAAAAGCAAGGAATAAAAATGACATTGGGTTGCCTCCCAACAAGCGTTATCGTTTAACGCCCCTAGCTAGGCATAAAAGCAAGGATAGATTTAGGTATTACCATCTTTGGTAGGCAATCCATAAGTGGCTCTCATAATAGATTCATATGATAATTTAATTTTCTTTCTAGGGAAGTGTTCCATGCCTTTCCTTAACGTAAATTGGAATTTAATATTCCCTTCCTTCATATCAATAATTGCACCAATCGTTCTAAGGAAAGGTCTACCAAGAATAATAGGACATGAAGGATTGCAATCTATATCAAGAACAATGAAATCTACAGGCACATAACTCCTATTTGCAACAATAAGAACATCATTAATTATTCCCATAGGTTTCTTAGTGGTGGAATCCGCAAGGTGCAAGTTTAAAGAACAATCATTAAATTCACGGAAACCTAGCAAATCACACAAAGTTTTTGGGATCATGGAAACACTAGCACCCAAATCACACAAAGCATAGAATTCATGATCTTTAATTTTAAATTTAATTGTAGGTTCCCACTCATCATAAAGTTTTCTAGTGATAGAAACTTCCAACTCAAGTTTTTCTTTGTAAGATTGCATTAAAGCATCAACGATATGTTTAGTAAAAGCTTTATTTTGACTATAAGCATGAGGAGAATTTAGCACAGATTGCAACAACGAAATACAATCTATCAAAGAGAAATTATCATAATTAAATTCCTTGAAATCCAAGATAGTGGGTTCGTTGCTATCTAAAGTTTTAACCTCTTCGATCCTACTTTTAACAATTTTTGCATCAAGATCTAAAAACTCAGAATTTTTGGGACGCCTACTAACTAAAGTTGACTCATCTCTAGTCCCATCATTATCAAGATTCATATTGCAAAATAAGGATTTAATAGGGGACACATCAATCACTTTTAGATCTTCATCCTTATTATCATAAAAACTTTCCGATTTAGCGGCCATCTTATTAACTAAGGTGGCCTGCTTATCCAAAATTTCAGCAATTATTTTTTCAAAATGAGCAATCTGAGATTTCAAACCATAAAATTCCTTAGACATGTCATCAAGCTCTTTATTCATGTACTCCATAAAGCCTTTTTGTTCCTTGAGCTCGTTTCTAAAGAAATTATTATGCTCAAATTGTAAAGTCATAAAGCTTCTGACATTGCTTTCAATCTCTTCTAACCTTTTAAGGTGAAGATCACCAAATCTAGGTAGGGCCATAAGGGCCACAAGCAACAAGACACAAGCGAAAAAGAGGCGAACGAAAAGAGGGAGCGAAAGGAAAAGAGGGTGAATAAAACGGCAAGGGTGAAGTGGGGGAGAGGAAAACGAGAGGCAAATGGAAAATAATGTAATGCGAAGGATAAGAGTTGTGATGGGTACTTGTTATGTCTTGACTTGGCGTAGATCTCCCCGGCAACGGCGCCAGAAATCCTTCTTGCTACCTCTTGAGCATGCGTTGGTTTTCCCTTGAAGAGGAAAGGGTGATGCAGCAAAGCAGCATAAGTATTTCCCTCAGTTTTTGAGAACCAAGGTATCAATCCAGAAGGAGACCACGCGTGAGTCACCTCATACCTACACAAACAAATAAGAACCTCGCAACCAACGCGATAAAGGGGTTGTCAATCCCTTCACGGCCACTTGCAAGAGGGAGATCTGATAGAAATAATAATAATAAGATAAATATTTTTGATATTTTTATGATATAGATTGAAAGTAAAGATTGAAAAATAAAATAGATTGGAAACTTGTATGATGGAAAGTAGACCTGGGGGCCATAGGTTTCACTAGTGGCTTCTCTCAAGATAGCATAAGTATTACGGTGGGTGAACAAACTACTGTCGAGCAATTGATAGAATTGAGCATAGTTATGAGCATATCTAGGTATGATCATGTATAGAGGCATCACGTTCGTGACATGTAGACCGACTCCTGCCTACATCTACTACTATTACTCCACACATCGACTGCTATCCAGCATGCATCTAGAGTATTAAGTTCATAAGAACGGAGTAATGCCTTAAGCAAGATGGCATGATGTAGAGGGATAAACTCATGCAATATGATATAAACCCCATCTTTTATCCTCGATGGCAACAATACAATACGTGTCGTTTCCCTTTCTGTCACTGGGATCGAGCACCACAAGATTGAACCCAAAGCTAAGCAATTCTCCCATTGCAAGAAAGATCAATCTAGTAAGCCAAACCAAACTAATAATTTGAAGAGACTTGCAAAGATAACCAATCATACATAAAAGAATTCAGAGAAGATTCAAATATTATTCATAGATAGACTTGATCATAAACCCACAATTCATCGGATAATATAATAGCATGGAACAATAAAAAATTATAGATACGTTGGAGACGTATCAGGCTGCTTCGGCGGTGGGCGGCGGCTGCTGAAGGAAATATGCCCTAGAGGCAATAATAAAGTTGTTATTTTATATTTCCTTATATCATGATAAATTTTTATTATTCATGCTAGAATTGTATTAACCGGAAACGTGATACATGTGTGGATACATAGACAAAACACCAAGTCCCTAGTAAGCCTCTACTAAACTAGCTCGTTAATCAAAGATGGTTAAGTTTCCTAACCATAGACATGTGTTCTCATTTGATAAACAGGATCACATCATTAGTAGAATGATGTGATGGACAAGACCCATCCGTTAGCTTAGCATGTTGATCATTCAGTTTTATTCGTATTCCTTTCTTCATGTCAAATACATATTCCTTCGACTATGAGATTATGCAACTCCTGGATACCATAGGAATACCTTGTGTGCTATCAAACATCACAACGTAACTGGGTGATTATAAAGATGCTCTACAGGTATCTTCAAAGGTGTTTGTTGGGTTGGCATAGATCGAGATTAGGATTTTTCACTCCGAGTATCGAAGAGGTATCTCTGGGCCCTCTCGGTAATACACATCATAAGAAGCCTTGCAAACAAAGTGACTAATAAGTTAGTTGCGGGATGATGTATTACGGAACGAGTAAAGAGACTTGCGGGTAACAAGATTGAACTAGGTATGAAGATACCGACGATCGAATCTCGGGCAAGTAACATACGGATGACAAAGGGATAACGTATGTCGTCATTACGGTACGATCAATAAAGATATTTGTAGAATATGTGGGAGCCAATATGAGCATCCAGGTTCCGCTATTGGTTATTGACCGGAGAGGTGTCTCGGTCGTGTCTACCTAGTTCTCGAACCCGTAGGGTCCGCACGGTTAACATTCGATGACAATTTGTATTATATGAGTTATGTGAGTTTGTGACCGAATGTTGTTTGGAGTCCCGGATGAGATCACGGACATGACGAGGAGTCTCGAAATGGTCGAGAGGTAAAGATTCATATATAGGACGATAATATTCGGACACCGAAAGTGTTTCGGGGGTACCGGGTACGCATCGGGTCACTGGAAGAGGTTCCGGGCAACCCCTGGCAAACTATATATATGAAGGGGGGCACCGCTAGAACACACACCAACAATTGTTAGCCGTGTTCGGCGTCCCCCTTCACAGTTTATGCCTTCGGTCATATCTTTGTAGTGCTTAGGCGAAGCCCTGTGAGGATCACTTCACCATCACCGTCTCCACGCCGTCGTGATGACGGAACTCTCCCTCGACACTTTGCTAGATCAAGAGTTCGAGGGACGTCATCGAGATGAACGTGTGCAGAACTCAGAGGTGTCGTATGTTCGGTGCTTGATCAGTTGAAATGAGAAGAAGTTCGACTATATCAACCGTGTTGTTAAACGCTTCCGCTTTTGGTCTACAAGGGTACGTGGACACACTCTCCCCCTCTTGTTGCTATGCATCTCCTAGATAGATCTTGCGTGAGTGTAGGAATTTTTTTGAAATTGCATGCTACGTTCCCCAACAGTGGTATCAGAGCCAGGTCTATGGGTAGATGATATGCATGAGTAGAACACAAAGAGTTGTGGGCGGTGATAGTCATAATGCTTACCACCAACGTCTTATTTTGATTCGGCGGTATTGTTGGATGAAGCGGCCCGGACCAACCTTACATGACCACGTTCATGAGACCGGTTCCACCGACAGACATGCAACTTGTTTGCATAAAGGTGGCTGGCGGGTGTCTGTTTCTCCAACTTTAGTTGAATCGAATTTGACTATGGCCTGTCCTTATTGAAGCTTAAAACAGCAAACTTGACGAAACACCATTGTGGTTTTGATGCATAGGTAAGAAAGGTTCTTACTAGAAGCCCGTAGCAGCCACGTAAAACTTGCAACAATAAAGTAGAGGACGTCTAACTTGTTTTTGCAGGGCATGTTGGGATGTGATATGGTCAATACATGAGGTGATATACGTTGTTGTATGAGATGATCATGTTTTGTAAAAGTTATCGGCAACTGGCAGGAGCCTTATGGTTGTCGCTTTGTTGTATGAAATGCAATCGCCATGTAATTGCTTTACTTTATCACTATGCGTTAGCGATAGTTATAGAAGCAATAGTTGGCAAGACGACAACTACGCTACGATGTAGATCAAGGTGTCAAGCCGGTGACGATGGAAATCATGACGGTGCTTTGGAGATGGAGATCAAAGGCACAAGATGATGATGGCCATATCATGTCACATATTTTGATTGCATGTGATGTTTATCTTTTATGCATCTTAGTTTTCTTAGTACGACGGTAGCATTATAAGATGACCCCTCACTAAAATTTCAAGGTATAAGTGTTCTCCCTGAGTATGCACCGTTGCGACAGTTCATCGTGACGAGACACCACGTGATGATCGGGTGTGATAAGCTATGCATTCACATACAATGGGTGCAAGACAGTTTTGCACATGTGGAATACTCGTGTTAAACTTGACGAGCCTAGCATGTACAAACATCGCCTCGGAAGACCGGAGACCGAAAGATCGAACGTGAATCATATAGTAGATATGATAAATGTAGAGATCTTCACCATTGAAAACTACTCCATCTCACGTGATGATCGGACATGGTTTAGTTGATTTGGATCACGTAATCATTTAGATGACTCGAGGGATGTCAATCTAAGTAGAAGTTCTTAAGTAATTTGATTAATTGAACTTAATTTATCATGAACTTAGTCCTGATAGTATTTGCATATCTATGTTGTAGATCGATAGCTCGCGTTTAGCTCCCTATTTTATTTTTGATACGTTCCTAGAGAAAACTAAGTTGAAAGATGATAGTAGCAATGATGCGGATTGGGTCTATGATATGATGATTATCCTCATTGCTGCACAGAAGAATTATGTCTTTGATGCACCGCTAGGTGACAGACCTATTGCAGGAGCACATGCCAACGTTATGAATGTTTGAAAAGCTAGGTATGATGACTACTTGATAGTTTAGTGCACCATGCTTTACGGCTTAGAACCAGGACTTCAAAAACATTTTGAATGCCACAGAGCATATGAGATGTTCCAAGAGTTGAAATTGGTATTTCAGACTCATGCCCGTGTTAAGAGGTATAATACCTCTGATAAGTACTTTTCCTACAAGATGGAGGAGAATAGCTCAGCTAGTGAGCATGTGCTCAGAATGTCTGGGTACTACAATCTCTTGAATCAAGTGGGAGTTAATCTTCCAGATAAGATAGTGATTGACAGAGTTCTCTAGTTACTAGAACTTCGTGATGAACTATAATATGGAAGGGATAACGAAAAATGAATCTCGAGCTCTTCGCTATGCTCAAAGCTGTGGAGGTAGAAATCAAGAAAGAGCATCAAGTGTTGATGGTTAACAAGACCACTAGTTTCAAGGGAAAGAAGGGGAACTTCAAGAAGAATGGCAAGCAAGTTGTCACTCCCGGGAAGAAGCCCAAGTCTGGACCCAAGCCTAAAACTAAGTGTTTCTACAGCAAAGGGACTGGTCACTGGAAGCAGAACTGCCCCATAAACTTGGCGGATAAGAAGGATGGCAAAGTGAACAAAGGTATATTTGATATACATGTTATTGATGTGTACTTTACTAGTGTTCATAGTAGCCCCGGGGTATTTGATACCGGTTCAGTTGCTAAGATTTGTAACTCAAAACAGGATTTGCAAAATGAACAGATACTAGTTAAGGGTGAGGTGACGATGTGTGTTGGAAGTGATTCCAAGGTTGATAAGATCACCATCGCACACTCCCCTACCTTCGGGATTAGTGTTGGACCTAATTAAATGTTATTTGGTGTTTGCGTTGAGCATGAATATGGTTGGATCATGTTTATTGTGATACAGTTATTCATTTAAGTCAGAGAATAATTGTTGTTCTGTTTACATGAATAAAATCTTCTATGTTCATACATCCAATGTAAATGGTTTATTGAATCTCGATTATGGTGATACATATATTCATAATATTGATGCCAAAAGATGCAAAGTTGATAATGATAGTGCGACATATTTGTGGCACTGCCGTTTAGGTCATATTGGTGTAAAGTGCATGAACAAACTCCATGCAGACGGACTTTTGGAATCAATTGATTATGAATCATTTGATACTTGCGAACCATGCCTCATGGTCAAGATGACTAAAACTCCGTTCTCTGGAAGAACGGAGCGAGCTAATGACTTATTGGAAATAATACACACCGATGTATGCAGTCCAATAAGTGTTGAGGCTCGCAGCGGGCACTACAAAAAAATACACATCCGTGACATTTTGGGCCGAACGAATTTTTTTCTGTCATGCTTATGACACTTCTTTGACGATAATTGTGACAAAACCCGACATCATCATAGATGTGGTGGGCACCTACTTCTATGGAAAAAATCATGACATAAAATGGGATTTTCGTCCAGGGCGGGCTGGAGACGCAGCTGCATGACATTCTTTGGGCCGCCCATGACAGAAAAAACCATGGTAGAAGCGAGGGTGAGGAAAATATCGGGGAGTTCCTAGTTACGGTGGGCGGTCAGTGGCCGAGCGATGCATGTTTCTCTCATACACGTACGTGCATGGGTGCAAGGCGTTGGCTCTAACTGAACCCGAGCGAGGCGTTCGCCTAATTGAACCCAAGCGATTGCACTGCAAGCTACGCGTTACTGAACCCGAGTGATCGATCGATGGCTGTTAACTAAACCCGATCGAGCGGTTCCTTCGCTACCGCTGCTAACTGAAGCCGATCGATGCTGCATCTCATTGAACAGTGAGCGTTGTTGGGGGGTGGATGAACAGTTCCCAGTGGGGGGTTGGATGGACAGGACCCCGTGGTAGTAGAGGCCGTTGCCACTGGATGAACAGGACCCCGATCGAGCCGGTTGGGGGTGGATGAACAGGACCCCGCGGAGGGCTGGATGAACAGGACCCCGTGGAGGGCTGGATGAACAGTAGCCTGTGGAGGGGTGGTTCAACAGGACCCCGTGGAGAGGGCTGGTTGAACAGTAGCCGGTGGAGGAGCGATGGAGGCTGGATGAACAGGAGCTCGTGGATGAACAGTCACATGTGGAGGCCGGAGAAGGTCGACGGTGGATGAACAGTAGCCCGTGGAGGCTCGAGGAGGTCGACGGTGGAGATGAACAGTATCCTGTGGAGTCCCGTTTTGCAGTACGCCACACCCCTCCCGATGAACAGGACCCTCATTTCGACCGTAGCGCCCCAACACAAGTCTGTTTCCTCCATTTTGCGGTACGCCACACCCCTCCCGATCAACAGGTCCCCATTTTGACCGTAGGAGGTGCAAGAGAAGTCTGTTTCCTCCGTTTTGCGGTACACCAGACCCCTCCTGATGAACATGATCCCGTTTCGACCGTGGTCGGTCGAACACAAGGTCGTTTCCTTCGTTCTGCGGTACGCCAGGCCATGTTTCGATCGGATGTTCCGTCCAAGCTGGTTGGCTCCTGATGAACACGATGTATTCCATTGCCTCCCAATGAATATGATGCATTCCGTTGCCTCCCAATGAACACGATGACGAGGCAGTTTCTCCGTTCCGATCTAGCCATGTACACGAGCCCTTGCCATACGTATGCGCGAGTAGGCGTTCGAGACCCCGCATGTATGTACGTATGTGGCCGTATTTTACTTTCTTGCACCCTGGCCGTTGTACGTACGTGTACACGATATTAACGGTACTGCGTGACATGCTACGTGTGCACCTCTACTACGACACGTGCCCTTCCTTACATGGCCACGGTTCATCGCTGCAGCCTGCAGACAGACTGATCGACCAGTATGTACGTACATGTTCGCGACTAAACAGACAACGCTACGTACGCTTCGACCGAGTGAGTCCCGACTGTCAGGCACTTCCTTGCGTGCGAAGATGTAGCTGGTGGGTCCCAGCAGTCAAGGGGGGAACGTTTTTTCTATGAAATACGATGGCCCGTCCGGTGGATCCCTGCTGTCAGGTGGAGGAATAATTATTTTCCGCATAATAAGGAGGCACTTCCTTGCTGTGGCCATGGACCCAACCGTCAGCCTCTCCACGTACAGTACTCTTCCGATGGAAGTCGTTCCTTGACCACGTTGACCACGCCGCACCAAGAGCACTAGGGCGGTGAACGACGGTGAGGCCTAGAAAGGGGACGATGCGGAGCCGGGGAAGACACGGCAGTGGAAGCCCACGAAGAGAGGAGTATGAGGGTTCGCTGGTTCGGCTGCGGTGCCAAGCTGCCATCACCGTAGAATAACAGGGGTTGTGGGTGACTGGATGGCCTGGTTAGCGGTGGGAGTAGTAGGGGGCGGCAAGGCCTCTGCGGCATCACAGCTGGCCATGGGAGGCAGGAGCATGCGGCACGACCAGCGCTGGTTTGGGCGGCTGGAGCAAGAAGACCATAGATTGAAGATGCACTATGGCCATTGGATGGACATCATACGGTCACTGGAGCTAGAATCGTTCATATTGACTAAGATGACAAAGCCCTCTGTCCCTGTCAACTTAGTAGGCCCACAAGTCAGCCTCCCACTATGGTGGGTCCCATCTAGTAGGGGGTATTCATTTTTTTGTGCGTAATAAGGAGGCACTTCCTTGCGTGCGAAGATATAGCTGGTGGGTCCGACCTGTCAGCGGGGGGAACACTTTTTTCGCAAAATACAGTGGCCCTTCCGGTGGGTCCCAGCTGTCAGGTGGAGGAATCATTATTTTGCGCGTAATAAGGAGGCATTACCTTGCGTGCGGCCATGGACCCAGATGTCAGCCTCTCCAAGAACAGTCCACTTCCGATGGATGTCGTTCGTTGACCGCATTGACCACGTTGCGCCGAGAGCACCAGGGCGGTGGACGACGGCAAGGCCTTGGAAGGAAACGACACAGAGCCAAGGAAGACTCGGCAGTTGTTTCCCACGCGGAGGGGAGTACGAGGGTTTAATGGTTCGTCTGCCATCGCTGGAGAATAACATGTGGGTGAGTAGAGGGATGACTAGGCCAGCGTTGGAGTATGGTGGGGCGGTGAGACCTGCGCGGCAGCATAGCCGGCCGCGGGAGGAGGGAGCAGGCAGTCCTGCCGGCGCTTGTTTGAGCGGTTGGAGCAGGAAGAGCGGAGATTGAAGAAGCACGACGGCCATTGGATGGACATCCGACAGCCACTGCTCTCGTGTGTTGACTAAGTTGACACAGTGTTGTGTGTGCGTCAACCTTTTTTTAGGAAAGAATACGCGTCAACCTATAGTAGGCGCACAAGTCAGCCTCAAATCCATGGAAAACAACATATAGCCCATCTGCCATTGTTTCTAATAATTTACAGCCCATTTTCTATTTCTTAAGAATTTTTTTGGAGCCCGTCTTCTTTTTGTTAGCATTACACCCCATATTGTGGCCACGGTTAAAAATTATACAAAATTTTGCATATTCGATGCGGTCGACTGTTTCCCAAAATATCGAGTCACACTCAAACTATTTTGAAAATAATTTATGTAAATATAAAATCCAAATAATTGTCCATGCATAAAAATCAATGGAATTTAAAATCTTATAATGAAAAAAATGGAAACTAATTCCTGGTTTGATGTGTTTTAAAAATATACAGCCCATTTCTGGGCAAACTGAATGAAACTCTCCTTGTCTTGAAAGATTTGCAGCCCAGCAGGGCTGATAAAGAAAGTGGGCCTCATTTGGGTATTTCTTTACAAATATAGAACTGGGCTAGCCATTTTCAGCAAGAATAAAACACGACTGGGCTCATGATGTGGTAAACATAAATAAAACCCTGGCTAGACGGGCCACAGCCCCGTTGTTACCCTGATCACTAAAACTAGTATAATAACAACTGCTTGTTCCTCAAAAAAGTAAATAACAACTGCGCAACCTGCTGGATCCCTGGTGTCAGCCGCTCATTGTGTAATTCTCTCGTTTATTGACTACGTTGACAATGGCGTGAGACCCAGATGTCCAACCATTAGGAGGAACCATTTTTTGGGCTTGTAATAACGAGGCACTTACTTGTGTACTTCCATGATGCTGGTGGGTCCCTACTATCATCCTCTCAACGTACAGTCATCTCCTTGTTCCTCTCAGTTGTTGACGATGTTGACAACGCAAGAGGGCGGCGCACAGTGCACGGCGAGCGAACCAAGGCGGAGGACAATGGCGAGGCCTCAGACGGAACAAACAGGAGCCGTGGAAGATGTGCCGGTCCAGTCGCAGGCGGAGGGGAGTACAAGGGTTGACTGGTTCGGGTGTGGGTGCATGTTGGGACTGACGTCGCCGGAGAATAACAGGACATGTGGGGGAATAGAGGGAGGGACTGGCCAGCGTTGGAGGGTACGGTAAGGCGGTGGAGGCGCAGCCAGCCATGGGAGGTCGGAGCAGGCGGAGCCGACGGGGTGGTTTGGTTTGGGCGGCTGGAGGAAGAAGACAAGAGATAGAAGATACACGACAGATTTTGGATGTCAATCCAACGGCTGGTAGGCAAAATCATTTGTTGACTAGCTAGTAAGTCGACACCACCATGGATAGGTTATTTCCTCGTGGTTCCCAAATGTCAGAATCCAAAATTTTCACGGTCATGCAGCCTTTACTATCAAAATTTACAATCCATTTGGTGTGCTAGTACGAAATAAGTTTGTGGGTGCTGGTGGGGGCTAATCACTTGGCTTCTGTAATGCATAGTGAGCTCAAGCATTCGGCGGGAGTGATGTTATTTCCCTTGGTTGGGATTTGTTACAATATTTCACTCTAAATTAAATGAATGGCAAGCCATTTGCCTTGTTTCAAAGAAAATATGACAGTCACAGCCGAGTTGAAAAGGGCAAGAACATCTAACTCCAGCTTACAAACTGTACAAAAGCACGAGGGTTAATTGTTCATCAGGTTTAGACAAAACCCAGGTTAAAAAGGGCAACAACATCTAACTGCGGCACTGTTTTCGGCAGTCACGGTCAAATGGATTGGTTAGGTCCATAGAATGAACATCCTGGGTCGTAAAATTTATTGGATCAAGACCACAATATGTTGTAAATTAAAACCGACATGTTCACAAGCTCTTTTGCCCACCTGAAACTCCTTTTTTGCTCTTCGACATACCCATTCGTCAAAACCATGCTGCTGACAAACTTAAGCTTGATGGACAATAGTAACCTCGCATTCAGCAGGAAGAATGTGACAAATCTAGTGTTTGCATGGTTGGCTACATATCGTTCTAGCGTTATTGTCTTCAATCAAATGTCATGAGAAGTGAGAAAATCCCGGTGCTTACGAATCCACCGATTTGTTATAACTTTCTTACACCGTCATGTTGCCTAAATATATATGAAGATTAAAAACAGTTAAGGTATAAAAAAAGAGTGTCAAAAGAGCAACAGTTGAACGGTTAATTCTAGTACACTATATGCGGGCTTCCAATGTGCGTGAAATTATCACCTTTATATACAACTTCTCCAGACATGGAAAGCATTGCAGCAAGCCAATAATCTTGTTCAGATCAAAACTATTCATTTGGATATATAAGATCTCGAAAAAATCCAGCACCATTGATAGGCTATCCATGGAGAAACTCTTCATTGAGCATAGAACATAATATTAGTACAAATGTGTACTCCGAAAAGATATATAACTTATGCGCAGAAATTTAAAATGCAGCTTATGATTACAAGTGTAGATGATAATATAAAGTACCTGAAGAACTATGGAGCCAAACACCATATTGAATGAGCACATGGATCATGTACTACACCCAAGGTCTAGCCTCTAGTTTAGGCGCAGAGAGGATGGTTATTTGCGATGGTGAATAACTAGAATAAAGGATCAACCTTTGAAGTGAAGGGGCATCTTGGATGATGAGCTGTCTTCCGTCAAAAGAAATTCCAATTCTTACAAGGTTAGGCGACTTTATTTGGAGACAACCGATTCAAACTGTGAAAACAAGCACCAAGCACTCCAGGGCAGGGCAACTGGAGTGGATGATGATGTGCAATGAGGCCTCTGATATACGAAACCGCACAAGTGAAAGTTTCTTGAGAAATGGGAGTCGAAGGTTTAGTACCAGATTGTCTGGTAGGTAGCACATCGCAAAGGTGGCGGTGTGGAGAGAGGAGAAAAACTGCAAGATGGACATTGGTGCTGAGGGCACAAGTACATGGCATTCGGTATCTGGTAGGTGATTTCCAGGGGAATAGTAGAACACAAGAAGCTGTAGTTCTATGAATTCATAGGATTTCAGCCAGGCATCCACCTGAGATTGTTCAGGTAGCATGAAGGGATGCAAAGGCTTTGAACGAAGCCCTGGTGGGAGAGATGATGGCTCTGGGGATTTCAAAATCATTGAAGAGAGATAGCTGACGACAGTCCATATTAAGGGGCACGGTGCGCCATAGAGGGCGCCACTAAATTGAGAGGACTTGGGTGATGCAGCAATCCTTGGTGGGGAGAAGTGAGATGATCTCCCCAGGGACGGCGTCCGGGAGATCGCTGATGTGGTCCACCCGAGATTCTACGGGTTCCTGGGATCCGGTGGGAGCGGGGTCGCCACTTCTCCCTGCGCTGCCGGGTGCGGGATCTACAACAGGCATCGCCGCAGGCGGGAGCCTCATCTTCTTGGCGCTGGGGTCAGCCGACTCCATTTTCCTCGAGGGCGTCATGTCGCACTCACGGATTGAGCAGAGTAACGAATGCCAAGCCTAGTTGTAGTGCGAGTGAAGAAGAAGGGGAGCTGGGGGTTTTCTGTAGTAGTGAGGAAGAAGGGGAGCTGGGGTTTTCTGTCGGAGTCAGGTGAGGAATTTGGGGGTACGAGTGGAGCGAGCTGACGCAAGGTGGGTGGAAGTAAGGAGGAAGAAGAGCGCCCAGGTTTTTTGGGGGCGGTGTGCTGGGTGTGGGTAGCACCTCTCATTAAGTAAATATATGGGCTTTTGAATTGATATTATTATTTACTAGGGTAGATGGGTTGTTTTGTCTTGGGCCTAGAGAAACAATTACTACTAGTACAGTGGAGACACTCTACAACTACGCAGAAAAACAATTACTACTAGTACAGTGGATACACTATCGCTTCTGGCTCCTCCTAGGTCATCGAAACGTCTCCCTCTAATGAATGCCATTTTACTTTTGTTCACCGACATGCGGGCCATGACGCGCGCAGGCCCAAATGCCATCCACCAAATTAGAAGGCAGTATGCAGGCATAGAGTCACCCCGGTCGTAGCGCGGCAGTAACGAGCTGTCATATCACAAAACCCCACCTACCCGCAGTCTAAGTTTGACGGACGAAGCAACCATCATTTCACTCTTCGCCGAGTCCCCTTCTCCCTCACCGTCTTCAAGAAAGCCAACACTCGCATCTGCCACTATTCTTACGAAGGGAAGGTAAGCGGATCTGTGATGTTGGTATATTTTTGTTCAGAGAAAAAAATGAACTTTTGCAAAGCAGTAACCTATCCTCACTCTTTTTTTGTTTCATTGTCATTACGATTGTATTTTCCTTTCAGGGGTCTCCTAGTATTCGTCAGTTTCATGACAGACCAAGGAGAACCAGGCAAAGATCTACCGATATCGGAGCAGATGCGGGAGGCTGATCCCCATGAGATAAAGAGCTCCAAGAAGATGGAGGCAGCCACCGAGCCGACCCCAGATACGCTCATAGCCACTACTGAGATGGTCAAAGCCCCGTTTGAGGTTACAGCCCCCGTGGCACTGCAGGAGCAGTTTTTCCCCTTCGAAGATGTCCCCCCCCCCCCCCGCTGAGCTGCCCAAGGTGATTTTCTTCTTCGCCAATCTCGATTGTGGTTTTTCATCTAAGTATGTGTTGATGATTTCTCTACTCCTATAAAAATCTGAGTTGGTGATGATGGTGTGCCTGCCATCTTTCATTTACAGCCATCCGATTTGCATCCAACGCGCCTGAGACAAACTATGGCAATTTTACAAATAACCCCCTGCCACTCTAGTTCAGTGTTTAGCCCATCTCTACCCGACCTCATCTAGCGCCATCTCAGGAAAGAAAGAAGGATCTGGATAGGTCGGTGCCGTTGTTTGTTCGCCCCCAGGCTCCATTGCCGACCACTACCACAAACCCCTCCTCGCCGTCTCCACCACCCCCTTCCCTGTCTCCCTGACTTCGACCTGGGTAAGTATGCTGCCGATTAGGACTGGACACGAGCCAAGCCAAATTCAGACAGAGCCATGTTAGCTCGCTCGGAAGTAGCCAGCTCAGCTCGGCTGGGTGATGCCAACCAGCTGCATATGGGTGGCTCGGCTCATTCTGCACTGGCTCTGTTTAGCCTGAGCGGCTCGTGAGTGGATGGACAAGGCAGGTGCATGTTGTGGATGTGCTTTGAGTGATGGTGGTCACCGCCAGCCACCAGGGCGTGCCAAAGCAAGTGGCGGTGCGGCGTTGAGGCGGAGGGCACGCACATGCCAACGTTGATGAGGACGCAACACAAGCAGAGAAGAACAAGGGTGGGCAACGCGTGAGCATCTGCGTGCGTGTGTGCGCTCGGCGACGAAAGCATGCTTGTGTGCGTGCGGCGGGGACGGATTATGGATGCATTTGGAAGAAGAAGAGAATGTAAGAGGGAGGGAGGTGCGAGCAACAGCTGTGTGCGGCGGCGGGGGGGGGGGTGGATGCATCACGTGGGTCAGTGGGTACATGCTGCTCGTCTAGGTCACCAAATAAGGATAGCTTCGTATTAGGCTTGGGCTGCTCTTGTAGCCTATACATTTCACTGCTAATTTTTTTAAAAAATACTGGGCTGGAAGCGAGCCACAGCCCCAACATTTCACCACCGGAGTCGTTCGAGCCCCAACGTTTCACTGCCTCCCTTGTATTCTTGCTTCAGCAGCCCCAACTGCGACCACAATGTTTGTGTCCTCCCATGTCTCCTCCAACACCAACCCCCACAAGTATGCACAAGTACGTTGGTGGCTATGCCCTGCTCATCCTCGGTGGCGCAGCCACCACCTACTATTATTTCCCCCTTCCCGGCAACGCAATCCATGTTGATCACACTCTCATAGATGGAACAGAGTGTGGGGAGGTGAGATGCACTGCCCTTCGCCTTATGATCTGACAAGGACCAATGTATGGGTATTGATGAAGAAGAAAATCTTCTTCTGCAGTTGCAGATATGTAATGGTAACATATGGAAGAAATGCCTATTCTGTAGTTGCTCGGCCCGACTTAGCTCGGCACGGCAAGGATCTAATTATAGGTTCGTCCTATTTTTTTACTTGATTGTTGCATAAGAAATGCCAGAAGGAAGATGGGACATGAACTTGGCTCTTGAGCTCAAATAATATCAATAAAATTTAAAGAAATCTTTTGGAAACAAACATGTAGAACTATTTGTGAAACATTTCATGAAAAAATAACATTAATGTTGGACTAGAAAAATAAACAAATCATTAAAAAACTATTTTTAAAGCTTTTTTTGGCAAAGCACCACAAGTGTTTTTTCTTCATGAAGTTTTGCATGCAGCTTGAACACTGGAACGTGTTTGTTTGCAAGAATAGGTTTGTTATGTTTGCTATTCTGTCTGCATTTACTCTTCACCCGGATGCTTGTGAGCTCAAAAGCAGAATGAATATATCCAAAGAAACATATTGATATTTGTTACACATGAGATGACCACCACATAAGTTGTGAAATAAACTACTCTAGATCAATGCTTTTTGGTTAGCCGTGCAACGCATGGGCATCTTACTAGTTAATGCAAAATTTTATTAGATTCGATGCCATGCTACACATAGTGGTTCAAATAACTTGTGTTTCTTATACTGGAAAGTAATTCAGAATTTGTTTGTGTTTCAATTAGAGCCCTAATGCAGACAAGGATTGTGTGGTTGTACATGTCACTCGCTATGAGGCAGATGACCTGAATATACGCACTGGGAAAACATAGTTCTTAGGCTATTAGATCCTGGTAGCCATCTGCGCTTATACCGATGTCGAGTTGTATTCCAGCCTCACTGTTGTCAGGCGTGTTGTTCAGGGTGTACTAAAGCACAAGAAGTTCAAAGCTACTCCTTCGTTTGTGAGGCATACTGTTCTTGTCAAGCTTACGCATGAAGATAACATGGCATGCCTCCACAAACAAGTTTATGAGTGGCAAGGCCACAAGGTTATCTTCATGAAGGTTCACAAGATTGAGCTTCTGTCGGATGTCCTCGATGATGTTCATGGCAAGGTCCATCTTGTGTCCAACCCAAATTAGATCGAGGCATGAAATAGTTGCCCCAGCTAGTATTTAATAGTAGTTTGGATTGTGTCTAATTATCCGAAACTTGCCTATTATCGAGCCCTCTGGGGCTAGTACTCTATTTGAATCCGTCTATGGGAACAACTTCTACTTTTGTGTGCCTGTGAATCATGTGAGAACCATCGTAATTGTTGCCGAAATAGATGCGTCCTCACTAGTTTTCTCATCAATATGGCATGGTAAGACATAAGTTGTCATGGTTTATCATACGAGCAGTGTGTGTTTTGATGAAATAGAGTACTCATTCGAGAACTGTGCACCGACGTATACATAAGTGCTTGTAAACACTGTTGGTGCTACCCCACTTGTAAGTAGTTGTGCAAAACACGGCACATTGGCTCAGCTTGCTTCAACACTAGGCTATCGACCAGCTAATAATCAATAATCTGCCGTCTGACATATAAGCAACTATGCATCTTGTTACAGTGGTTCATGCAGTTAACTGAGGCCACAATGTAAATTCCAAACGTTCACACGCTAGTCCAGCGTTCATGTGGAACACTCACATCAAACTTGGCTTCATAAAAAACTTGAAAAGCATAAGTTAAGCGATTTTATACATCTCAATGATTCATAGAACATAACAAACATATACTAGTTCACAACAAAAGACAAAGTTGTGAGAAGGTTTACAAATCAGGAAAAAAACAAGCAAGGCTTCTCTGAGCAAAGGGCCTCCTAGCAGGCTTAAATTTCCTGGAGTTCACTCTGGTTTTTTCTTGTTGCCAGGGTTAAGTTCTCTCATTCCAGAATAACCAATTATAATTGTGTTGTCAGCTGGAATGCTGAACTAAACGATGTAGTGTACTGACCAATTGAAATTCTTATGCATTCCACTAAATTGAAGCACCGCTATTTGCAGAAATAAACAGACCACAATACCTCTTGTCCGCGCACCTGTCCCAAAAACCTCCGTGCAGCCGTGCCAGCTAGTCCTCGGTCCATGGATCAACTTGTAGAAAGTGCATTCTGGACTAGGATGCAGTTGTTTTCGCTCGTCCCTGCACTGCAATCAGGAAGTAAAACATACGAATCAACTTATTTTAGATTGCGTTGGTCATTCTACCTAGTTACTACCAATGTAGGAATACCTGGAACATTGGTGGTTAGATGACGTCAGCTAGGAATAGCCATCTCATTTTGTGCAGTTGTACTAAAACTGAGGTGTGTACTTTTGATTGCGCATATAGAAACAATATGGAGATAGACATCCTTGTTTGCGCAAATACGAAATATGGTTATTTAAACAGTGACCGATATTTGCAGTGGCGTATGATTAACAGCAGCATTTATTGTGTTATAATGGGCACTAGATTGACAGTATGAAAGTGCCCTTAAGTAAGTAGCATAACATCACATTAACACTGCCACTAGATTAACATGCAGAACAATAGCATTTGTATTACTGTCATGAGAGTAGCACATGGTCAGTAAATGTGCAATCAAATTTGTGCAGTTTCACTGGGATGAAGCAATGTTAGCAGTGTGAGATTTAAGTGTAACTGTAAAAACACAATTCATGGGAAATAAAGCAAGACGGAAGCACTTCATAAAATGGTGGTGGCATTGCTTCAATTTATCGGTGACACTAGACCATTACTTATAGTGACATTAGGTGGCATTGCTTAATGCTTCATGTGATTTTACATTAACGGAAGTGATATGGGCATAGGGACAACAAGGGCATAAAGTGGTGAGGCAGATGTGGTTGCCGAGAGCGGCAAACACTCAGGCGGCATGTATGCATTTGTCCCATTTTTTATCTCCTCGGTGACATTTTCCTATGTGAGCACAGGAAATCTAGACCTGTCCATTCTCATTTTCTTCTCCCTCAACATCCCTCACTTTCTTTCCTATTTCCACTAAGAGACAAGTCCACTTCCCCTACCCTTCCCCATCCACCATGCTTTCTTCGCCTTTTCAACCAAGAGACCGGTTGGGTAGCCAGTATCTACTACTTTCCCCCGTTTCCTCTTAGAACCAAGTCCTAGATTGATGCTACAACTTTCCCACTTTCTTCCCTGTTTGAACCAACTCTTAGATTTGACTGTATGAACTAGCTTTACCTCTAATAATAGTAAAAGTCTAGGTGGCTTTGGAACAGCCAACAGAAGTAGAAAAAGATCCACACGCAGCCACGTGGGGAGATGGGGCAGTAGAGCAATGTAGGTTCCGAAGGAATATATACCTGAGGGTCGTCGGCATGTGTCAAAGACGGCGTCGGGAGGCCGCATCTTGGCCACAATACCGCAGGGAGGAAGAAAGGGTCAGAGGCCCTCCTGAGCCGGCGCTCTCTCGGAGAGACCGACACGGCCGTCGATCAGAACACGCGGGCAGCCGTTGGTCTCCTCCCTCGCCGCCGATACCAGCGTGAACGATGCACCTACACCCCTGCCCCGGTCGAAGTGGTCCGGCCGGATTTGTGACCAGTCGTGAGAAGAGAGAGAGTGTGGCCACCTATGTCTTGCTTAGATCTGGAGAGCATGAGAGAGTGAAAGAGAGGAACCCTAGTAAAGTAAGCACCAAGGCTCCTACTTATATATATTGTGGAGTGATTTTGTTGTACCAGCTTCAAAAAAATGCGCTCCTACATGTACCCGCGAGTGGGTGTGAGAGAACTAGTGCGTGCATGCACCGCTTCTCTTCGTGAGAATACAATATACTATTCCCAAAGAATGTTCGCCACAAGAGTAATAGTATAAGTGCGTGACGTGTGAGCTAAAATAAAAGGTGTGCGATGTCTTTTGTTTTTTAGAAGTTTTGAAGGTAGGGTGTGAAGATCACATATGTGTGTGACGTCTACTTGTAGATAGACAGTGGGTGTGAGAGGACTCGGGAGAGTCGTGACTCGTGATGGTGTGTGTTCATGAGAGAGAGGGGACACGTATCAATGCAATGCATGTGTCCATAAATCATTATCCGACAAACGTTCATCACAAGCCATTTCCCGACGAACGCCGTAAGAACCGTTAGACCGGCATCCGACAGTGTCAGGTTTGCCATGTCATTTAACAGAGCAGCCACTCCTCCTACACACAAATCTTCCATGTGAGTGTTAGCAACTGCTGTATGCTCCTCCCTCTATTCCAAAATGCAGTCCATATAGCTTTATTGAAAATTCGAACCTCGCAAACTTTTACCGAGTTTTCGTGTACCAAAATTCACATATAGAATACCCAGTATATATCATTTCATACATCTTCAAGAGGTAACTATAAAGATGTGGGAGGAGTCTAAAAATTCGTATCACCTGCAGCAATTTCAACCATCCTTTGGTGTGGAGGAATATCATAGGAACTCTATATGATATGATTTTTATAGGATTTTTTTCTTTAGAGCCAATTGGTTCATAGGAATAGATTCATATACTCCACATTTCAAAGAAAATAAACATGATATCATTTTTATAGCTTTAGAGCCACTTGGTTCATATGAATGGATTCCTATCTCTCATAATTTCAAAGGAAAATAAACATTAGCGTATATTCAATAGAAAAGTTCCTATGATGTGAACCAAATGACATCTCTTTTCTAATCCCTCCTCATAGGAATTGAGATACATGTGATCTCTAGATTGAATAGAAAAGTTCCTATGATGTGAACCAAATGACATCTCTTTTCCAATCCCTACTCATAGGAATTGAGACACATGTCATCTCTTTCCCTACAACTTCCTTGTATACATCTTCTATTCCTAAATAGCTAGTACAACCCACTAGTAGCTTTTTTCCTAGACATGCAACTATGGCACAAGAACACGTCATGCATGCAAGTCATAAATCGCATTGTTTTTCTACTCTATGCGTGCAAGCACCACATCATCAATTCTTGCATGTTACTCATAAGTTATTTCTTGCATTAAATTTTGTATTGACAGTGTATGTGCTGGTCACGTGCACACATATGTAGTTCACATTCACATTTTTGTTAGAACTGTCATTCTTTTAACTGCAACTCATTTTCACTCTTTGTACTCCCTCAGTCTAGGTGTGTAAGTCATCTTCCGAAAACCAAATAATTCCAAAACACTTAGGCACGGTACATTAACTCCCCTCTCTACAAGACTCCATCGTTAAACTTAAGCATAATGCACAAACCTCAAAACACAAGCACTTCTCCTTTGTTCTAGAATCTTTCGTATCATAATTGCGCAAACTTTTTTTCTAAATGAATAGCCATTATTTGTTTTTTACTTTATGCTTTACGATGCACAATCCCATGAATCTTAACCATTTTATAAAACTAATTGATTTTGAATGAGATGAACTATAAGAACTAAACGAACATCTACATCATGCATATATGACTCAAAGCTTTACATGCTATAGTGTGTATTTATTCATAATTTGGTTTCCAAATCTCATGCGTTCAATGCATGTGTACCTTACTAGTTTTGAGTAGAGTAGAAAATTTCATGCGGCCGCGGGAATATCAAAATGCAAGGCCCATGCATCATTGCCTGTCATTCAAACCGGCGCCCACAATTTTTTGTACGTATATCTCCACTGGTCCCCGAACCCAAAATGCTGCCTCGTTCACATAAAACCAAGCATCCCACACATATTAAGGCGTCGAATCAAACTCAATCCCTCTCCTGTTTACTATGACGTGGCCCCACACGCCATAGTACTCCTACAAACCCTACCGCCACACACATCATCGGTTTTCTTCAAGAGAACGAGGGAGAAGCAGATTTGTACTGGAGGCCCCTACCCTAGGGTGCCCTAGGTAGCTGCCACACGCATTATTGGTTTTCTCTTTTCTTTATGCTCTTGCGCCCTAGAGTGAAATGATGGTTGCTTCGTCCGTCCAGCTTAATGCGGGAAAGGTGGGGCTTTGTGATTTGACCCCTCATCACTCATTTACTACTACTGCGACGCTACGACCGGGGTGCCTCCAAGTCCAACCGCTGCTCCGAACTGTAATTTGGTGCATCGCACGTGGAACAAGACGGTGGATGAGCCACATGTCGGCCAAAGGGGTCATGTTAAGTGTGTCACCATTTCGTGTGTGGATTGACCCTGCTTGAGTTGCTACACCAACACGGCAGGAGCAGCCTACCACTTGGTTTTGTTCCTTGGTGAATCCCGACTATATTGATCTAAAAAGATACGTATTGTACTACCCTCTCCATCTCGGTTTATAGGGCGTGCACGTAGTTCTAGGTCATCCATTTGACTAACTAAATATGAGTTACTATGTCACAAAAAGTATATCATTGGATTCTTAAGCGGATGTGGTTCTAAACATATACTGTTCATCACATATATAGCCAGTTAAATTCTCAACCTAGAATGACGTGCATGCCCTGTAAACCGATACAAAGGAATTAGTAAAAATGAGGTGATTTTACCAAGCAATGGGCGGGGGAGCATGGCCTGTCATGCGGTCCCATGTGTCATGATGTACCAAGGCGATGCGTGTGTCCCTCTTGAGGCACAAGAATGGAAGAAGCAATACTATGTGGTTTTCTTGAAGGAGATGATCGCGAAGCAAAGTGTGAAATAATGGTTGCTTCGTCTGTCTGGGAAGGTGCGGCATTGTGATTCGACGTCTCATTGCTCATTACTACTACTGGGCGGTACGACTCGGGTGCATCCCCCTGCTGTTCTGCATTGTTATTTGGTGCATGACACGTCAACCCGGTTGCTATACGTCCCACATGTCAGCGAGAGGAAGTACATAATTCATGAAAGTGAGCATTGACGGAGGAGTGCAAGACACGGCTTGGTTTTTGCTGCTTCATGTGATCCATCGATGCAAACCCGGACTTGAAAAGGCGAGGGCGGGTCTTTTCCCGCGCGGCAGGCAGAGGAGTTTGGCATAGTCTGTTTGAGGCAAGGAGGCAGGAAGGGAAACAAGCAAATAAAGGTTGAGCGACTTAGTTTTGGGAAAATCTGATTTTATGGAGTACGTACCCACTATGGAGGTAGTACTACTTACTACTCCCTCCTTTCCGGTTTATAGGGCTCATCTAAAAAAAATTGTTTTTCCGTTTTATAAGTCTCAATTCTACTAGTAGTAGTAGTACCATCACATGTTGGATTTCGAGGTGCGTTAAATCACCTGATGCAAGCAGTGTCAAGAGAAAACTCACCTATGCATGTAGAAGTTCATAGAAATTTAGTGGTTATACATGCATTCGTTCTAATTAATGCCTCGGTAAACATAACTTCTTGAGAAAAACGAGCGTACTAATTACTTGTGCAAACTATGAAATTAATTCCACCGCTCACCGTCTACCATGGTTGGAGAGATTTTGAAATTGAGCCATAAACTGGAAAGGAGGGAGTAGTAACATACTCCAGCCTAGGGTAGCTTGCTGCACCACGGACTCCAAGGAAATTGATGTAGTAGTACTACTCCTATATACCACTGTACTACTCCTACTACTAAAAGACATATATTCCAAACAATATGATAATCTCTCTAACCATGGTAGGGACGAGGAGTAAATAGAGGGAGTAGTAAAATTTTCCCCTCGTCCTGTGAGCCACCATGCCCGTGGGCGGGGGAGATGCCGTACTAAGCAAGCTTCTCCTCGTTCTACGAGTTGATGGAACACATCAAAAGTAATACATACAGAGCATCTCGAGTGTATAGAGTCTTGCCTCTAAGGTAGGCCCCACATGGTTTGCCTATTTTTTAACATAACACGTCAAGTCGCAATTTGTTTGTTCACCCGTGGTAGACGATCCTCCATCAAGTGGACAACCAGTACACATGTCAAATTACCATGTGGGCTGCCTTTTCATACAGAAATGAGCTCCACCGTGTACCCGAACGGGTGTGGTTGGGAAAGAGACGGGAGTATGTGCGCCGTGCGTGCACCTCTTCTCTTCGTGCATGCCCCCCACCTACGTGGGTGTGTATGAGAGAGATACAAACCTAGACATAATGCGTTGTCCATCTCCATGCCTCCGCTCAGTCCGACCACCAGTCACCACCACTCCCCACTCCTCCTCACCTTATCTATGATCTTTCTCGAGATATCATTTTTCAATGAAATTCTTGAGATACCATTTTTTCGATAAAATTCTTGAGATATCATTAGTTTTTACACATGGTATTACTCCTGCATGGGTCAGTCACAACAGGTGTTTCTGTAAAAAAAATGCATCTTGATGTTTCGTGCAATGCACGGGCATCTTGCTAGTCCATTGATGACCCACAAGTATAGGGGATCTATCGTAGCCTTTTCAATAAGTAAGAGTGTCGAACCCAACGAGGAGCAGAAGGAAATGATAAGTGGTTTTCAGCAAGGTATTCTCTGCAAGCACTGAAATTATCAGTAACAGATAGTTTTGTGATAAGGTAATTTGTAACGAGTAGCAAGTAATAAAAGTAAATAAAGTGCAGCAAGATGGCCCAATCCTTTTTGTAGCAAAGGACAAGCCTAGACAAACTCTTATATGAAGGAAAGCGCTCCCGAGGACACATGGGAATTGACGTCAAGCTAGTTTTCATCACGTTCATATGATTCGCGTTCGGTACTTTGATAATTTGATATGTGGGTGGACCGGTGCTTGGGTACTGTCCTTACTTGTACAAGCATCCCACTTATGATTAACCCCCATTGCAAGCATCCGCAACTACAGCGGAAGTATTAAGGTAAACCTAACCATAGCACGAAACATATGGATCCAAATCAACCCCTTACGAAGCAACGCATAAACTAGGGTTTAAGCTTTTGTCACTCTATCAACCCATCATCTACTTATTACTTCCCAATGCCTCCCTCTAGGCCCAAACAATGGTGAAGTGTCATGTAGTCGACGTTCACATGACACCACTAGAGGGATAACAACATACATCTCATCAAAATATCGAACGAATACCAAATTCACATGACTACTAATAGCAAGACTTCTCCCATGTCCTCAGGAACAAACGTAACTACTCACAAAGCATATTCATGTTCATAATCAGAGGGGTATTAATATGCATAATGGATCTGAACATATAATCTTCCACCAAGTAAGCCAACTAGCATCAACTACAAGGAGTAATCAACACTACTAGCAACCCACAGGTACCAATCTAAGGTTTGGATACAAAGATTGGATACAAGAGATGAACTAGGGTTTGAGATGAGATGGTGCTGGTGAAGATGTTGATGGAGACTGACCCCCTCCCGATGAGAGGATCGTTGGTGATGACGATGGTGATGATTTCCCCCTCCCAGAGGGAAGTTTCCTCGGCAGAACAGCTCTGCGAGAGCCCTAGATTGGTTCCGCCAAGGTTCCACCTCGTGGCGGCGGAGTCTCATTGCCAAAGCTTGCTTATGATTTTTTCTTGGACGAAAGACCTCATATAGCAGAAGATGGGAATTGGAGGTCCACCAGGGGGCCCACGAGGCAGGGGGCGCGCCCTGGGGGTAGGGTGCGCCCCCACCCTCGTGGATGGTGGGTGGCCCCCCTTTGGTACTTCTTGCGCTCAGTATTTTTTATATGTTCTGGAAATAACTTCCGTGAAGTTTCAGGACTTTTGGAGCTGTGCAGAATAGGTCTCTAATATTTGCTCCTTTTCCAGCCCAGAATCCCAGCTACCGGCATTCTCCCTCTTCATGTAAACCTTGTAAAATAAGAGAGAATATGCATAAGTATTGTGACATAATGTGTAATAACAGCCCATAATGCAATAAATATTGATATAAAAGCATGATGCAAAATGGACGTATCAACTCCCCCAAGCTTAGACCTTGCTTGTCCTCAAGCGAAAGCCGAAATCGAAAAATATGTCCACATGTTTGGAGATAGAGGTGTCGATAAAAATAAAATACGGACATGAGGGCATCATGATCATTCTTAGAACAACAACAATATATATATATATATTGTCATATGATCTCTTATGCTAAAGTAACAATTCAATCACAATTTCAAGTATGAATCATAAACTTCATTGGAAACTAACAAACTCTAATCTCAGTCATTGAGGCAATTGCAATTTATCATAACGTAGGAAAGAGTCAATATAAGAGCTTTTTAGATATGATGAGGCTCCTTTATTATGCAGTCCGTCGCTTTGATTGCTTCCACATCACAAGATCGTATAAAGCTTATTTTCTCCACACTAATAGATCATACATATTTAGAGAGCAATTTTTATTGCATGCACTGATGACAACTTACTTGAAGGATCTTACTCAATCCATAGGAAGGTATGGTGGACTCTCATGGCAATACTGGTTTAAGGGACGTTTGAAAGCACAAGTAGTATCTCTACTTGGTGCAAAGAATTGGTTAGCATGAGGGAGATAGGCAAGCTCAGCATGTTGAATGATCCATGACAATATACTTTATTTCAGATATAAGAAAACATAACCCATTACGTTGTCTTCCTTGTACAACATCAACCTTTTAACATGTCATATTTTAATGAGTGCTCAAAATTGCAAAAGATGTCCAAGATAGTATATTTATATGTGAAATCTCTCTTCCCTCAATGTTCTTTCATGAATTGTTCAAGTGACCAATAAAATGTTTGTTAACCTTCAATAAATTTACCACCTCTACTTCTTATATGTGAAGTCATTACTCCCCATGGGATAAGCATATGAAACATATATAATTTCAAAATTATTATATTCAATTCATTCAACCATTTACTCATAGGATATATGTGAAGCACGTGAATGAATAACAAACTACTCCGAAAGATATGAGTGAAGATCAATGAGTAGTTAAATAATTATTTAGCTATGTGAAGACTCTCCCATTTAATAATTTCAGATCTTGATACTTTATTCAAACAGCAAGCAAAAACAAAATAAAATGACATCTAAGAATAGCGAACATCATGTGAAGAAGCAAAAACTTAGGATCAACCGATACTAACCGATAGTTGTTGAAGAAGAAAGGTGGGATGCCAACCGGGGCATCCCCAAACTTAGATGCTTGAGACTTCTTGAAATTCTATCTTGGGATGCCTTGGTCATCCCCAAGCTTGAGCTTTTGTGTCTCCTTAATTCCTCTCATATCACGGTCTCCCTAAATCTCAAAAGCTTCATCCACACAAAACTCAACAAGGACTCGTGAGATAAGTTAGTATAAACCAATGCAAAAAAACCTTATCATACTCTTATATAGAAAATCACTAAAATTATTAATCAACATTGCATACTAAATGCCTCTGCATATTTAATAGTCCTATCCTCAAATAGAATCATTAAACAAGCAAACATATGCAAACAATGCAGACATAACAGCAATCTGCCTAAACATGACAGTTTGTAAAGAATGCAGCAAGATCCATACTTCCCTAGCTCCAAAAATTATGAAATGAAATTCCAACTGTAGTAAATTTATCAGATCTTATTATGCAAAAGGTTTCAACATTTTATCACATTCTGAATTTTCTAGGGAATTTTTGCAACAGCGGTAAACTTTCTGTTTTCAAACAGCAACATGCAGACTTGTAAAATAGGCACAGTAAAGGATATCAATGCGACTTTTATTGAAATAAAAGATGCAAAACATTTTCCTAAATAACATAAAGAAAATCCTAACAAAATAAATTGACGCTCCAAGCAAAACACATATCATGTGGTGAATAAAAATATAGCTCCAAGTAAAGTTACCGATGAACGAAGACGAAAGAGGGGATGCCTTCCGGGGCATCCCCAAGCTTAGGCTCTTGGTTGTCCTTGAATATTACCTTGGGGTGCCTTGGGTATCCCCAAGATTAGGCTCTTGCCACTCCTTATTCCATAGTCCATCGAATCTTTACCCAAAACTTGAAAACTTCACAACACAAAACTCAACAGAAAACTTGTAAGCTCCGTTAGTATAAGAAAATAAATCACCACTTGGGTACTGTTGTGAACTCATCCTAAATTCACACTGGTGTAATATCTACTGTATTCCAACTTCTCTATGGTTCATACCCTCCGATACTACTCATAGATTCATTAAAATAAGCAAACAACACATAGAAAACAGAATCTGTCAAAAACAGAACAGTCTATAGTAATCTGTAGGTTCCGAATACTTCTGTAACTCCAAAAATCCTGAGAAATTAGAAAGTCATAAGAAATTTGTTTATTGATATACTGCAGTTTGAATTGGTATTTTATCGCTCTCTGGTAAAAAAATGAAAATTATTCTCGTGAGTGCATACTTTCTGTTTTTTACAGCAAGATCAAATAACAATCACCCAAGAAGATCCTAAAGGCTTCACTTGGCACAAACACTAATTAAAACATAAAACCTCATCTAACCAGAGGCTAGATGAATTATTTATTACTAAACAGGAGCATAAAGCAAATAACAAAAATAAAATTGGGTTGCCTCCCAACAAGCGCTATCGTTTAACGCCCCTAGCTAGGCATGATGATTTCAATAATGCTCACAAAGGTAAGAATTGAAACATAACGGGAGCATCATGAAGCATATGACAAACACATTTAAGTCTAACCCTCTTCCTATGCATAGGGATTTTGTGATAAAACAACTTATGGGAACAATAATCAACTAGCATAGGAGGGCAAAACAAGCATAACTTCAAAACTTTAAGCACATAGAGAGGAAACTTGATATTATTACAATTCCTACAAGCATATGTTCCTCCCTCATAATAATTTTCAGTAGCATCATGAATGAATTCAACAATATAACCCATCACATAAAGCATTGCTTTCATGACCTACAAGCATAGAAAATTTACTACTCTCCACATAAGCAAAATTCTTCTCATTCGGAATAGTGGGAGTATCATAAGAAACTTGAATACTACAAATTGTTTCCACATTAAAAGAGTAGTATTCAGGAAAAGGGTAATCATAATCATGAAAAGTTTTATAAATATAATCATCACTACTTTTTATAGCATAAGTTTCATCACAATAATCATCATAAGTAGCAACTTTGTTCTCATCATAATCGATTGAAACCTCTTCCAAGATAGTGGAATCATTACTAAATAAAATCATGACCTCTCCAAATCCACTTTCATAATTATCACAATAAGATTCAACATCCTCCAAAATAGTGGGATTACTACTTCCTAAAGTTGACACTCTTCCAAACCCACTTTCATCAATATAGTCATCATAAGTAGGGGGCATGCTATCATCATAACAAATTTGCATATCAAAACTTGGGAGGCTGGAAATATCATCTTCATTAAACATAGCCTACCCAAGCTTGGGAAATACATTAATTGCAGCAAATATATTCTCAAACATGTCATTCTCATAAAACATAGCATCCCTAAGCTTGGGCCTTTCCATATTATAAGCATAATCACTCTCATCATTAATAGTACGGATAGCACCGATAGTATAGCAATTATCATCATCACAATGAGTAATAGGAGCAACATCATTTGGGAGGGATACCTTTTTACCTTTGCTTCTCCGTCTTCTCTTTTTCTTCTTCACATCATGTGTGGGTTTAACCCTCTCTTTTGAGCTCCTTATTAATGAGATTGGTTGAATAGAAAGCTCCTCCTCGTTCCCTGATTCATCATAAGAAATAAGAGGAGGATATTGGGAAGTCTCTTCCCTTTCATTAGTATTTTCTTCATCTTATATTTCTTTTATTTTCTTTATATACTTATCAATATAAGGATTTTCAATGCAATTCACCGCACAATACATATGAATTTCCTCTAGATCAAAATTAAGAACTCTATCAAGGGCAAATTCTGGAATAACCTTAGATATATGTTTCATTTCTTCATAACCCAAGAGCAAACTAAGTTCATTATGATGTGCAAGGGAAATCAAGTCATCACAATTTTTGGACACGATACGATCATGAAACAATTGGCATTGGGTACTGAAATGATCACGTTCATTGCAAAATTCACAAGTACGGCTAAGAAAGTTTAAATTTTCAGCACAAACATCTAGCCTTTCTTGCAACCATTTAGTTTCCAAATACTTATGTGTGACGCCCTCGATTCAATCGTACACTAATCATACACGCAAATGTGTACGATCAAGATCAAGGACTCACGGGAAGATATCACAACACAACTCTAGACACAAATTAAAATAATACAAGCTTTATATTACAAGCCAGGGGCCTCGAGGGCTCGAATACATAAGCTCGAAAACACAAGAGTCAGCGGAAGCAACAATATCTGAGTACAGACATAAGTTAGACAAGTTTGCCTTAAGAAGGCTAGCACAAAAGCAACATCGATCGAAAAGGCAAGGCCTCCTGCCTAGGAGCCTCCTAACTACTCCTGGTCATCGGCGGCCTCCACGTAGTAGTAAGCATCGGCGGTGGCATCTGGCTCCTGGGCTCCGTCATCTGGTTGCATCAGCCGGAAAGAAGAAGAAAGGGGGAAAAGGGGGAGCAAAGCAACCGTGAGTACTCATCCAAAGTACTCGCAAGCAAGGATCTACACTACATATGCAACATTATCAGAGGAAGGCTGTATATGTGGACTGGGCTGCAAAAATGCCAGAATAGAGAGAAGGCCTAGTCCTATCGAAGACTAGCATCTTCTCGAACCCACCATCTTGCAGCAACAGGAGGGAGTAGAGTAGCATAAAGTAAAGTAGCAGTGGTGTTATCAACCTCGGCCAGAGATCCTTTCTCGACTCCCCGCGAGAAAGAAATCCCAGAGCCATACTATCCAGTTATCATCACAATCAAATCCTCATCACCATCCATTTCTCATCACAAGTATCCAGTTCTAGTTGTATCGATCGGGATACAACTCCAAGTGTCCGTTACCGTAGGACAGGCTATCGATAGATGTTTTCTTCCCTGCAGGGGTGCACCAACTTACCCACCACGCTCGCTTAACTCTGGCCGGACACACTTTCCAGGGTCATGCCCGGCCTCGGCCAAACAATACGCCGCAACCTGACCTAGGCTTAATAGAGAGTCCAGCACACCGGACTAAACCTATGCCCCCAGGGGTCATGGGCCATCTCCCCGGGAACTCCTGCACGTTGCGAGGGCGGCCGGTGAGCAGACCTAGCTACCTCCTTCAACAAGGCAGGCGCTTACGCAGTCCAACCTGGCGCGCGCCGCTCAGTCGCTGACGTCTATTAAGCTTCGGCTGATGTATACGACGCAGAACGCCCATACTATGCCCACGTGATGGTTAGTGCTATCAGGCCAGAGGCCCCTCGGATCAAATATCCAAATCGTAGTGGATTAGGAACGCGCGGTAACAAGTAGAGACTCACGAAAGATGTGACCCCGTTGCCCCGTCTCGAGGACTTGCGGCTAGGGCTAGGAATGCCCGGCCACGCCTCATAATTATCTCACGGGCACCCTCCAGGTCAACCCGACTCCACATCACTCGCAATTAAGCTCGCGCGGGTACCCCTCAGGGTCGACCCGTCTTTCCAAGTAACAGTGGTAAAGTCCAAGTATCCGTGTGTCCAAACATTAAGGGGAAAACCCGAGGAATCACCCTCGGTGAATTCCACTCGATGTAATCATCAAGGTGAACGTAAGAGGATCCACCCTCGAGGTTCACACTTGAGGGGTTGTACGACAGAGCCGTATCGGAAGTGGTTAAGGAGGAAATCACCCTCGATGACCACGACCGAATAGCTACACTACAGGTTAACATCAGAAGTGCTGTAGAGGTCTCACCCTCGGCACTCAATAGTAACACTGCAGAGTCGAGCAACGAAGGGGCGTGATGTGACGTGAGGTGTCGGGTCCTGGTCTTCGATCCCGTTGATTGGGTCTTCTGATAATCCAGCAGGGCAGTCGAGTCAAGTGGGGGGGGTCACTGATGGGTCTCTAACCAACCTATACTAAGCAGTTTAGGATAAGCAGGTAAGGTACAACAGTAGGTACAAAAGCAGGCTATGCATCAGAATAGGTGCAAACAATAACAGTAGCAAAATCTAATGCAAGCATGAGAGAATGGAATGGGCGATATCGGGATGATCAAAGGGGGGGGGGCTTGCCTGGTTGCTCAGACAAGAAGGAGGGGTCGTCGGTGACGTAGTCGATCACAGGGGCGGCATCGGTCTCGGGGTCTACCGGAGAGAAGAGGGGGAAGAAATAGTAAATACATAGCAAGCAAGTGTATAACAGGACAACAGGCATAGCTAGACGTGTTCTAACGCGGTCCTACACGTTATAGGTGAAGGGGGGGATTCAACCGGGAAGGTGTTCCCGGTTCCGGACCTGTGTCAGACAGATGACCGGAGGGGGAAAGTTCCATGTTCAGCATGCTAGGGGCATGTGACAGATGAACGGACCGCATATTCGGATTCGTTGGATTTTTCTGAGGAACTTTCATATAGAAAACATTTTCATCCGAGTTACAGATTATTTTATATGGATTTTCTAAGTTTTAAACATATTCTGGAATTATTTATATTAACAGTAATGGAATATGACATCAGCATGACGTAGGAGCGACGTCAGCAGTCAACAGTGCGGTTGACTGGTCAAAATGACCAGTGGGGCCCACTTGTCATGGACAGGGGCCTTAACACTGTTTATTAAAACTACTATGAGGTTAATTGGCAACTGGGCCCCACATGTCAGTGTCTCATTAAGTTAACTAAATAGTTTAAATAAATAAAACATTGATTAAGGGAGTGGGGCCCGCATGTCAGCGGCTGGGGCCTGCCCAGTCAGCACGGTTGACCAGGTCAACATGGTTAGCTGGGGTCCGGGGACCCACGGGCAGTGACCTGGGGTGGACCCCACGCGGCACCAGCTCAGCGGAGCCGCCGGAGTTGCTCCGATGAGCCTCCCGCGGTGGCGCTCTCGCCGGAGGCGATCGGAAATCGCGTACGGGGCACCAAATCATGCATCGCAACTTGCGTTAGAACGAGGAGAGCGCACCGCATCCATTTACAGCGGCGGCGCGGCCCGTAACTGGCTAGAACGACGACGACGAGAGGCCGGGCAGACGCCGGCATTCGGCCGCGGTTGGAAACGAGGCTAGAGGGCACGGGGAGGCACGAGCTCGAGCTCGTTGGGCTCATGGGAGCACGAGGAGCTCATTGCCGTGTCCTGGTGAGCGCGACAGGGGCTATGGCCACGGCGGCGAGGTGATCCGCGGCGACGGGCTCACGGCAACGGCGTCGAGGTAGCTACGACGCACGAAGAGGCTAACGAAGGGGAGCAGGAGACGGAGAAGCTCACCGCGTGGCTCACACGTAGGCCCGTGACGGTTTAGGAGCTGCAGGCTTCGCCGTAATCGACGACGACGCCGGCAACCAAAGAGGAAGAAGACGACGGCGATCTCGTGTTGCAGAGTTGAGGAGCTCCAACGGGCGGCACTAGTCGATGGAGAGGGCGATGGTGGACCTCGTAGACGTATCGACGAGGTGCGGGTGCGGCGGTGGTCGTGGTGGGGCGAAGTGGCCGGCGACGAGCGTGTCGTGGAGGTGGAGGGAAAGGGGATCTGGGGAGAACCCAGAGGAAAGTGGGGCGATGGAGGAGAGCATGGGAGTGAGTGGGGCACAGGGGAGAGGACCGAGGCGTCGGGGTGTGGAGGCCTTATCCTCCCCCTCGTCGTCGACGGCGAGGCGGTCCGGGGCGACCGCGCCCCTGTAGCGACGGGGTCGGTCGAACAGGGAAGGCGACCCGAGGTAAGGTGGGCTGGCTGGTCCGGATGGGCCAAGGCCCAGGGAGGCAGGGGCTTCCTTTCCCCTTTTCGTTTTCTTTTTAAAACTTTTTTGTTTTCATTTAACAGTAGCCTTTTGCATTTTCTTTTGCAGTAATTATCTTTTGCAAAAATGTGCCACTGGTGAAAACAAATACTAGGGGCAGTGGTGCACTGCCACCATAAGCTTGGGATTTATTTGAATCCATTTGGAATTTTCATAATTGGAGTAGCATTTTAAAATGCTAGAATTTGCACTGGATTAATTGCTACTGCTCATTTTAGTAACATAGTGATGTTCTTTTTCTTAACATCAATTGTTTTGGAAAATTTGCTAAATAATGAACATTTTTCCAGCAAGTTTACGCAACTTCAAATTTCACTTTGAATTTGAATAGAATTCAGAGAAGGGATTTGAGCTGAGATATTACCCCAACATGATTAAGCTTTGTAAAACAAGATGACTTGGCACTGATCATAAGGGATTGCTGTAGTGTGATTCTGGGGATGTTACATTATGCCTCTTGCAAAATCTATCTTCCCTGTTTGGTATGTACTTGCAAACTCGATGCACTCCACAAAAGTTGACATGCTTATAAGAGACATTTTCATCTTGACTAGTGCAATCATCATTAGTAGTATGGATATTCAAAGAGTTCATACTAACAACATTGCAATCATGCTCATCATTCAAAGATTTAGTGCCAAACATTTTATAGCCTTCTTCTTCTAGCACTTGAGCACAATTTTCCTTTCCATCATTCTCATGAAAGATATAAAAAAGATGAAGCGTATGAGGCAAATTCAATTCCATTTTTTTGGTAGTTTTCTTTTATAAACTAAACTAGTGATAAAACAAGAAACTAACAGATTCGATTGTAAGATCTAAAGATATACCTTCAAGCACTCACCTCCCCGGCAACGACGCCAGAAAAGAGCTTGATGTCTACTACGCAACCTTCTTCTTGTAGACGTTGTTGGGCCTCCAAGTGCAGAGGTTTGTAGGATAGTAGCAAATTTCTCTCAAGTGGATGACCTAAGGTTTATCAATCCGTGGGAGGCGTAGGTTGAAGATGGTCTCTCTCAAACAACCCTGCAACCAAATAACAAAGAGTCTCTTGTGTCCCCAAAACACCCAATACAATGGTAAATTGTATAGGTGCACTAGTTCGGCGAAGAGATGGTGATACAAGTGCAATATGGATAGTAGATAAAGGTTTTTGTAATCTGAAAATATAAAAACAGCAAGATAACTAATGATAAAAGTGAGCACAAACGGTATTGCAATGCGTTGAACAAGGCCTAGGGTTCATACCTTCACTAGTGCAAGTTCCCTCAACAATAATAACATAATTGGATCATATAAATATCCCTCAACATGCAACAAAGAGTCACTCCAAAGTCACTAATAGCGGAGAACAAATGAAGAGATTATGGTAGGGTATGAAACCACTTCAAGGTTATCCTTTCTGATCGATCTATTCAAGAGTCTGTAGTAAAATAACATGAAGCTATTCTTTCCGTTCAATCTATCATAGAGTTCCTACTAGAATAACACCTTAAGACACAAATCAACCAAAACCCTAATGTCACCTAGATACTCCAATGTCACCTCAAGTATCCGTGGGTATGATTATACGATATGCATCACACAATCTCAGATTCATCTATTCAACCAACACAAAGAACTTCAAAGAGTGCCCCAAAGTTTTTCCCGGAGAGTCAAGACAAAAACGTGTGCCAACCCCTATGCATTAGTTCACTAGGTCACGGAACTCGCAAGTTGAACACCAAAACATACATCAAGTGAATCACGTGATATCCCATTGTCACCACAGATAAGCACATGCAAAACATACATCAAGTGTTCTCAAATCCTTACAGACTTAATCCGATAAGATAACTTCAAAGGGAAAACTCAATTCATCACAAGAGAGCAGAGGGGGAGAAACGTCATAAGATCCAACTATAATAGCAAAGCTCACGATACATCAAGATCGTACCACCTCAAGAACACGAGAGAGAGAGAGAGATCAAACACATAGCTACTGGTACATACCCTCAGCCCCGAGGGTGAACTACTCCCTCCTCGTCATGGAAAGCACCGGGATGATAAAGATGGCCACCGGAGAGGGATTCCCCCCTTCGGGAGGGTGCCGGAACGGGTCTAGATTAGTTTTCGGTGGCTACAGAGGCTTCTGGCGGCGGAACTCCCGATCTATTCTGTTCCCCGATGTTTTTAGGGTATATGGATATATATAGGCAAAAGAAGTCGGTCAAGGGAGCCACGAGGGGCCCACGAGGGTGGGGGTGCGCCCAGGGGGGTAGGGCGCGCCTCCCTGCCTCGTGGCTTCCTCGAAGATTCCCTAACGTCTACTCCAAGTCTCCTGGATTGCTTCCATTCGAAAAATAACTCTCCCGAAGGTTTAATTCCGTTTGGACTCCGCTTGATATTCTTTTTCTTCGAAACACTGAAATAGGCAATAAAACAGCATTTTGGGCTAGGCCTCCGGTTAATAGGTTAGTCCCAAAAATAATACTCCCTCCGTTCCTTGATATAAGGTGTATAGATTTTTGAGAAAAAGTCCGAAATATAAGGTGTATTGGGTTACACCGCTCGTTTGGATAATTTTTGAAGGAATTTGATTACATTTCCTTATGTCAGGCAAGCTCCTCTATTTTCTCATGTCAATTAGTCCGGTATAATATCACCCAAAACTTGTGAAATTTTCCCTCCACGTGCGTTCTTTAATTTTCGTGCCAAAAACTATACACCCTATATTTAGGAACGGAGGGAGTATAAAAGTGTATAATAAAGCCCATAAACATCCAAAACAGATAATATAATAACATGAATACTTCATAAATTATAGATACGTTGGAGACGTATCAGCAGAAATCCTTCTTGCTACCTCTTGAGCACTGCATTGGTTTCCCTTGAAGAGGAAAGGGTGATGCTGTGCTCAAGAGGTAGCAAGAAGGATTTCTGGCGCCGTTGCCGGGGAGATTCGCGCCAAGTCAAGTCAAGATTTGACTCCCATCAACGAGCCATTTCTGGCACCATTGCCGGGGAGTCTACGCACAAGTCAAGACATACCAAGTACCCATCAAACTCTTATCCCTCGCATTAGATTATTTGCCATTTGCCTCTCGTTTTCCTCTCCCCCACTTCACCCTTGCCGTTTTATTCGCCTTCTCTTTTTCCGTTCGCCTCTTTTTCACTTGCTTCTTGTTTTCTCGTGTGTTGGATTGCTTGCTTGTCACGATGGCTCAAGACAACATTAAATTGTGTGACTTTGCCAATACCAACAACAATTATTTTCTTAGCACTCCAATTGCTCCTCTTACCGATGCTGAATCTTGTGAAATTAATGTTGCTTTGTTGAATCTTGTCATGAAAGATCAATTCGTCGGCCTTCCTAGTGAAGATACCGCTACCCATCTAACTTAGATCTATTCCACCTAAGCATGATATCAATGAGTCTCTCAAGGCCATGAGAATTTCCATTGATGAGTGCAAAGAAAGAACCGTTAGGATGCGTGCTAAGAAAGATTGCTTTGTGAAAGCGTGTTCCTCTAATTTCTACAAGAATAAAGATGAAGATCTAAAAGTTATTGATGTGTCTCCTATTAAATCTTTGTTTTGCAATATGAATATTGTTAATGATGGGGCTGGAGATGAGCCACCTTTACCTAGAAGGCGTTCCAAAAATTCGGCGTTTTTAGATCTTGATGCAAAAATTGGTAATAGTGGGATTGAAGAGGTCAAAACTTTAGATATTAATGAACCCACTATCTTGGATTTGAAGGAATTTAATTATGATAATTGCTCTTTGATAGATTGTATTTCCTTGTTGCAATCTGTGCTAAATTCTCCTCATGCTTATAGTCAAAATAAAGCTTTTACTAAGCATATTGTTGATGCTTTAATGCAATCTTATGAAGAAAAACTTGAGTTGGAAGTTTCTATCCCTAGAAAACTTTATGATGAGTGGGAACCTACTAATAAAATTAAAATTAAAGATCATGAATGCTATGCTTTGTGTGATTTGGGTGCTAGTGTTTCCACGATTCCAAAAACTTTGTGTGATTTGCTAGGATTTCGTGATTTTGAAGATTGTTCTTTAAATTTGCATCTTGTGGATTCCACCATTAAGAAACCTTTGGGAAGAATTAATGATGTTCTTATTGTTGTAAATAGGAACTATTCGCCCGTAGATTTTATTGTTCTTGATATAGATTGCAATGCTTCATGTCCTATTATTCTTGGTAGACCTTTCCTTAGAATGATTGGTGCAATCATTGATATGAAGGAAGGGAATATTAGATTCTAATTTCCGTTAAGGAAAGGCATGGAACACTTCCCTATAAATAAAATTAAATTACCTTATGAATCTATAATGAGAGCTACTTATGGATTGCCTACCAAAGATGGGAATACCTAGATTTATCCTTGCTTTTATGCCTAGCTAGGGGCGTTAAACGATAGCGCTCATTGGGAGGCAACCCAATTTTATTTAAGTTTTTTGCCTTTTTCTTCTGTTTAGGAATAAATATTTGATCTAGCCTATGTTTATATTTTTTTTTTATGTTTTAATTAGTGTTTGTGCCAAGTTAAACCTATATGATCTTCTTGGATGATAGTTATTTGATCTTGCTGAAAATTCCAGAAACTTTCTGTTCACGAAAACAATTATTAAAAATCACCAGAACGAGATAAAATATTGATTCCAATTGCAGAAGATCAATAAACAAATTTTCTAGGTCTTCCTATTTTGGTAGATTCTTTTGATTCCCAGAAGTTTGCGTTAGTTACAGATTACTACAGACTGTTCTGTTTTTGACAGATTCTGTTTTTCGTGTGTTGTTTGCTTATTTTGATGAATCTATGGCTAGTAAAATAGTTTATAAACCATAAATAAGTTGGAATACAGTAGGTTTAACACCAATATAAATAAATATTGAGTTCATTACAGTACCTTGAAGTGGTTTTTTGTTTTCTTTCGCTAACGGAGCTTATGAGATTTTCTGTTGAGTTTTGTGTTGTGAAGTTTTCAAGTTTTGGGTAAAAGATTTGATGGATTATGGAACAAGGAGTGGCAAGAGCCTAAGCTTGGGGATTCCCATGGCACCCCAAGGTAATCTAAGTACACAAAAAAGCCAAAGCTTGGGGATGCCCCGGAAGGCATACCCTCTTTCGTCTTCGTCCATCGGTAACTTTACTTGGAGCTATATTTTTATTCACCACATGATAAGTGTTTTGCTTGGAGCGTCTTGTATCATTTGAGTCTTTGATTTTTAGTTTACCATAATCATCCTTGCTGTACACACCTTTTAAGAGAGACACACATGATTCGGAATTTATTAGAATACTCTATGTGCTTCACTTATATCTTTTGAGCTATATAGTTTTTGCTCTAGTGCTTCACTTATATCTTTTAGAGTACGGTGGTAGTTTTGTTTTATAGAAACTATTGTTCTCTCATGCTTCACTTATACTATTTTGAGAGTCCTACAAAACAGAAATTTGCTTTAATTGGGAAATTAGTCCTAATATGCTAGGTATTCAAGATTAGTAAAAACTTTCTTATGCATGTGTTGAATACTAAGAAAAGTTTGACGCTTGATGATTGTTTTGTGTGGCACCCCGGCTCAGAGAAAAACGGAACGCCCCGTATTCCAGCCCAGAGATCAAGGTGAAGTCTTCTGGAATACGGCACTGCTTAGTATAGAACAAACCAGCTCTCTATTACAACACGAATATGATTACAAGGGTTCCGATATTACAATGAATAACATCGGCACGACGACACTACGCCAACCACGGTTGCTCTATACAAGCAGCATAATACTTGAAGCAGCAGAACAACTACTTGCAGCGGAACAACGAATGGCGATGATGGACTCCAATCCGCAGGGACTCTGGCTAGAACGTTTATCCTAGCTCGCGAACACAGGAACAACACCAAACAAGCAAGCAATCCAGGCATGACCTGCAAGCTAGCATGACACGCTAGGTCAGTACATTGAATGTACTTGCAAGCTCACAATAACCAGAAGCGTTCAAGACAAACAACAACATGGCAATTACAGGTTAAGCAGGAATTAACATGAGATCATTATAACAACATGACATGAGCACATGATATCCAAAGTAATACTCCAAATAATACCAGATACCATCATGAAAATAATCATAATAGCCACTAAGAATCCAAAGGCAATATGAACCTGATACAGCTAGAACAATATGAGCATAGCATGAACATATAAATCTGACGATACTAGCATGCAACATGATGAAACTATATGCACCAATTATTCTGCTCGGGTTATCTCGTAACCATCACGCGCATCACTTACCCATCCTCGGACATTACACGATCATCTCAGGATCAAATTAAGCTTGGTATAAACAATACCGTAGTAATCATTAAATGACCACAAGGAGCTTGATCTTTACACAGGATTCTCGCACAACATCACGAATATCCAACAACTCGGTATCCTCAATACCACGGTGATCATTCCGGCGATCACAACCGAAGTAACTCATGATCCTTATGGCGATCATCACCAAAGTAACTCGTGATCCTTACGGCGACCACCACCAACTTAGTTTATCACCGAACCGGGGTTGTCATTAATCAAGTTATTATTAATATTGTTGACTCACGGTGGGACCGACACGAACTGGGCCCATATCCGCGGGCGCGGCTATCGATAGGTTTAATATACACTCTGCAGAGGTAGCACACTGTACCCACACCACGGAACCCATGGCCTCGCACTCCCATTCGGGTGGACCAACGGCGTTCCGACAAAACCGATCTACTGTCGTGACACTCTCCCAGCCACTCCGACCCACTCCCAACTGGGCTAGTCCTGGGTGGCCCTGTGTCTAACAAAGACACAACAACCACCGTTGTGGTCAAAACTCCCTCACGGGGACCGGATCCATAAAAACATAAACAACGGGCACACAAGGTTATGTCTGCTTACCGGGCCAGGGTACCGCACGCCCATAACCTTCCCTAGTTGGAGGCACCGGCGAGATGCATGACAATAGACCTAGTTAGGACCTTACCCAAACGGTAATCGTGGTTGCAGTGGTCAGTTTCGATCTGGCGGCACCATGACTCAGCTAATAGTTGTTCAAGTTCAATTAAATCTAGTTAAATTTGAATGCAAAATGTTGAGCCATGATAAAATAACATGATGCAATTACAACGCATGAGCATGATATCAACATAATCACGGGATGCAACATAACTATCCACCACGTCAACTATGAAATAATCTCCAACTGAACATGGCATAATGACGAGCATAAATATTACAAGTGCAACACTACTCATAGCATAACATGACCATTATCTTCAACCATAAATAATATGCAAGAACTCATCAATAATATTACTGAGTAACACTTAACCAACTAACAGCAAAGGAACAACGCATAGTAACAGTACTCGGTAACCGACGTTAGTTATGCACCAAAGAGCATGACCAACCCAACATGTACTACTATCAAGCATGGCAATATGAAAGCAATACTAGCAACTAGCAGGGCAGGATAACCAGGTGCATAACAACATAACAAACAAGTAAGCACAATCCCAGAAGCATTTCCGAAACAACGATAACCATATTTTAAACAAGCAATCATTTAATAAATATTCAAGTTGAAAACCATGGCTACTGCATGACTATCATGCAAGTGGGTATTGTGGCTTGCCTGGGGTGACAGAGACTCCACGAAGAAGTGCGGTGAAGCCGCAGAACGAAACATCGAATGGTTTTCTCTCGGAGGAGGCTGATTAGAGGCAAGGGTAAAATGGTCATTTTCACTATGAAACCACTTAGTGAAAATGTTACCAAAAGATAGAGCTCGACGAGACAAAGAAGTGAGTGCTGGTTTCACCTCAATCGGAGTTACGGTTGCGGAGTTATGAGGTGTAGAAGATCAGGGACCAATCTGTGAAAGTTTTCATCACCAATGGGCCCCTGAGTGGATAAGACAGAAACAGATTTGAGAAAATACGCTTTCTGACTTAGAAAACGCACTTCAGGCCGAAGTAGAAATAGAATATGCTTTCAGAGAATGGAAAGCACACTCACCAGAAGGCCCTTCCACTTATCCACGTGGACCTAGATCTTGGGCCACTTACAGGCGAGTCCCACACGGTCAGGGGAGGGCGCAGCGAAGGGGCCGGCCGGCTCCAGTGGTCTCTGGCCACGGTGCGGCCACCGGCGGGCGCGGGGCGGTGCGCTGCTCCCTCCTGGAGCAGCAGTAGCTCCAGGAAGAGGCAGTGACAACGGCGGCTCACGGAGACAGGGGCGAAGCGGTGGACTCCGGCGAAGGGCCCGGCCAACTCCGGCCACCTCTGGTCGAGCTGAGGCCACCTCGGGTTCGTGGAGACGAGGCGGTCCCGTTCAGAGGTAGAACAAGCGCCGTAGAGAAGTGGAGAGTAGGGGAGGCCGCGGTGACGGAGGAAGCTACACAGGGCTCGGGTGGTGGAGGTGCTCGGCGAAGCAAGGCGCTCCGGCGAGGGGCGAGGGGGTGGGGCTGCTGAGTGGAATGAGAGGAACTCGGTGGGCGTATCGGAACGACGAGGGGAGGCTTGGTTTGGCCGGAATCATGCCGAGGCTGAGGCGGCCATGGTGGACGGCGACGAAAAGAGGAGCCGGCCGAGGGCTCTGGTGGGTGAGGAGGCTTGGGGAGAGGCTGGTGAGGTGCGGAGGGACTCGGGTCATGCTTATATAGCCGAGGGGAGGCTTCTCGAGCTCACGGGCGAGCTCCCGACCATGCTTTAATGGCGGGCAGAGGCAGGGCGTGGCACGGGCATGGTGTTTGCGACGCATTGATGGCGAACCACGACGAGGCACCAATGCAGGGCGACGCAGTCGATCACGGGGAAGCTCCATGACATGAATTGAGGTCGAGACGAGGAGGGAGAAGACGAGCATAGTGGCCGGAACAAGCCAGAGCACGCCTGCAGCCATGACGCAAGCGTGGTCACCACGCGCACTGGCGCAAGTGGCGCTCTTTGATGTGGCCAACCATGTCCAGTGGATGGACCCTGGTGCCCTTAGTCCAACTAAACAAATAAATTGGTCCAGGGGCAAAGAAGAGATTTGCACTTAGCTCCAAAAGTAATTCAGTAACAAGGTGTTTGTAACTTGTCGTGGTTAAACCAGCAGGGTAACAAGGTAAAGAGTTTGTCTGGCGATGATCACACACTAAGGTGATGCTGATCACCAAAAATCAGACTGAGAGGAGGAGTTTAGAAGGTGGTTGCAGTAGAAAGTACAAAACTGGCCAGAATTGGGGATTTGGATGATGCACTCACATACTGGATCTCTGTGAGCTGAAATTTAGCAGAGAGGGGTTTTATGATGATATGAAGCTGCTGTAAAAAAATTCATGCCATTTAGAAATACTAAAGTGGCACTTGCTTCACAAAGCTTCATTCTGGACAGAAACTTGGAAAAATTACACAGGGTAAATGGATCAACCAATTGAGGTAAAACTTGTTGCGAGTAGTTGATATAGGTAGAAGCTTGTCTTGGTAAAGTTTCAGCTCAATTGAAGCAATATAAAATATGGTTGCTTCACAAACTGAAAATCTGACCAGAAACTAAAATTTGGAGCTGGGCTCACATAGATGAGTTACATGATCTCATATTTGGTGGAGAGTCATTATGTGATCCTAGGAAAGACCCTGCAAAATTTCAACTCATTTGTATATGCCTAGAATATAGCTTCTTCACTAAGTTCCTTCCTAGACAGAAACTATGGAAAATTGCTGAAAATTATTTACTAGGAAAAGTGAGCTGAATTTTGGCATGAGCCAATGATATGGACAGGAAAAGATGTCCAATAAGTTTGGGGTCAATCAAACAAATATAAATAGCACTTCCTTTGCAAAGTGCCATTTAGGGCAGAATAGGAAAAGAATTATTGAAGGATTATTTTTGAACATGACAATGAAATATTTTGCCATATTTGAGGTAGATGTGACCCAAAAAATTTATGAGAATTATTTGGGAATTTTAGGAGTGACAGAAATATAGGTTGCTTCACAACCTAGGGTTTTAAGGGTTATTCCTTTATCAGAAAAGGAATATTACCAACAAAAGAATTTTGGGTTAGGTCAAGGATCGAAATGAGACGATCTTGAGATGATGATGAGGGTGACAAGCCACTAGAAAACCTAGGAAGATATGATCTTCCCAAGTTTCAGACCCTCATAGCCATGGAAAAGCAAATCAAAACAGGAAATCCCAGAAAATCAAAGGAAAAAGAAAAGGGCAAAAATCCAGGCGGTTACAAACCTTCCCCCCTTAAAGAAATCTCGTCCTCGAGATTTGGTTGCTCAGGGTTAAATAATCTTTCTGACTTGAAGAAACCTTTTCCCACTCAGGTTTCTTTTATTCATAATATTTCCACTGAATTGGATCTGACTGATTGTCTTGATCTGGGATGGTTTGCTTCACTGGATCTGACATTCTGACAGGACGTACCTCGGGTGTCCCTCAAAATTTTCTTTGGCTGAGCTAGCATCCAAAATATTATTTTCACGGACATACTTGTCCTTCTTGATATTGGTCCTTGCTAAAAATGTTATTCTAGTATCGAGTACCGAGAACATTCCGCGGAGTTGGGGAATATATCTTCCCGTGGAACAATGAATCCCTTTTATCCAGGCATCGGATTCCTCGAATATAGACATGCCTTCTAGTTCCAAGTTAGTGATGTGGATCATATCTATTTTTGCTAACGGATGTTGACATCTTGCATGAGTTTTTGACTTATCTTGACTGGCTTCACAGTCTTGAGTATCCAGGTTGTTCCAAAGGTTTGACTGTCGCTTGTCGCGACTGATAGAAAAAAATGCACCATCTCCTGATGATAAGATTTGCAGACTTGTCTGCCGGTGATCTAGGCAAAGAATCCCATTTACACAGGCTATTCCTTTCATTGCTTCCCCTATGCGAGAGATAACGATCCTCAACGTATATGTTTTCACACGGATTCTTCATTGTTGCCAGTATCTCTCTGGGAACAACAGTCTGTGCAAAGCTCCATCGCGGGTGTTGAGGTTAACATATTGAGCTATCCAGTACCACAATGGAGTATACTTCTTGGGTGGATCTTTGCTTGGGTTTGCCGTGGAATAAGACGGTCTTGGGCATCCACATTTTTCACATAATAACCGGCATACATTGGTCTAGTTCAGGTTTTGAGCCTCCGTATACTTATCCGGCTCACGTGTGGTTATACATATCTCAATCCTGTTGTTGATTATGCCAGACAGTGACAGGGTTAATAATATCACCTTGTGAGGCTGATTTTTATAATCACTGCCAAGATTATGGTCTCAATGTGGTCTTTCCTTCAAGACTTGTTGATTATGGCATCACCCACTGGTTTTTGTTTCATAAATAACCGGTGAGGTTGTCGGATGTGTACCGTGAATTCTTCCTTGAGAGACTTGCATGGACTTGGCAACATACTGAATGAACTAATATCTGATTCTCAAGGCATACCTTTGTTCTGACTGATTTTCGTTTCAGGCCAAACTGTTGCAGATCTGCCACTTGGAAAACACTGCCATATGCTGACAATTCATAATTTAATGTCTTGTATTAGTGCCGTATAGAAGAATACTGGGAAGCTTGCGTTCGGAAGCAATCGGGGTATCGTGCTGAGGAAGGTTTGGGGGCTTATGCTCGAAGCCATCGGTGGATATCTTATTGAGGAGATCGGGGTACCGTACCTTATAAGATTCCCCCCTTAAAGACTTTCTAGGGAAGACTCGGTACCTTATGCCAGAAGCTTTTCTAGTATTTTATCGAGAAGACTGAATATCTTGCATGGGAATCCATTCTATCGATGCAGACTGGGAACCTTATCTTTGTACACTTCGTCAATACATTGTGGAGAAGGATGGGACTGATTTTCTTGGTGATGGGAATGACATATATATATATATATATATATATATTTGTCAGTCCAGCAGTTGATTATTGATATGACAAGAATTGTCTGACTGTCCTTACTGAATTCACCGTGCAATTGGACTGACTTCTGGGTGTCGCAATATTTAAATTTTGACTTATGTCAGATTCAATCATTGTGCATAGCCCATACCTTTGACTTGAAATGCACTGTCGATCCAATTTTGTTCTCTTGCTGATTTAATCTTTGATGTGATAAAGTGTATCTCTGATGGGTACTTGTTGTTGACAGTCTGATCAAAATACAATTTGTATCCGGACGGATGTCTGCAATACAATGATGTTGGCTGAAAACCTCACTGATTTTAACTGACTTCCGTGGTGTATATCTGTACTGCTTACGGCTCCTTCTGATTCGGTGTCGGTCGAGGAAAAATTTCCATAAGGGGGTAACACCGAGGATTCAAAACAAAGAAGCACGAGAAAACAATTTATTGCAACAAGCACACAGCAAACAAGTTACAAAGCTACTCCACACAGACACACACAAGCATGATACTACAGCGGATGCACAAGCGCTACACGAAGGACTACATCCTACGCTTGAGCAAACGCTCGCGAACTGACGAGGAAGCTAAGGGAGTAGCGACTGGAACCGCTGACTCTGAAACTCCGGATGGACGTGGCAGAGGAGTTGGAGAAGCTGGCGGGGACTAAGGTAAAGTGACACCAAGCAATCTCCTGGTCCGAATGGCGTCTCGGACTAACTCAGAAATAAGAAGACACTCGGCCGTCATGTAACAAGACATGGCTAGGATAGCCGGGTCGTCTTGAGGGTTGAGGGAGGGAAATTGGATTCCCTAGGATTCTCGGCGATGGTGGGATAATATTGATAAGCACGGTTCTCCTGCACCATGCTCTCTTAGTGACGAAGACCGGTGACTCCTGCCATTGCGGCGAGCTGAACGACACGCTCAGGAGTAGCGCCGTAACCATCGTGGAAACTGTAGGTGCGCTTGCTGACAGGAATCGGGGCTGACAGATGAACATGAGCAACATATTCCCGAATTCTTCCTCCAGCAGAAAACTGGAATACTTGATAATGAGGTGGATCTTCGAGGGGATAAATACTACGCCACATGTCGCCAAGGAGGGCGACAAAGCTGAGAGGCGCAGGAGTGGGACTGGACTCAATAGGAACAGCACCGGAAGCTAAGGGAAGAGCACTGAACTCATGGAAGTTGACCGCCATCTACGCATGAAACAGGGGTTAATGGTAACCGCAATAAGACTATATGCAGCAAACAAATGCAACAATCAAATGCAACAAGCAAGGGCAACAACCAGACCCTATGCTACCATTTTCTAACATTCCAGCGGACTAGGACGCTCTATAGCCAGACCTGCTTTGATACCAAGCGCTGTGGCACCCCGGCTCAGAGAAAACCGGAATGCCCCGTATTCCAGCCCAGAGATCGAGGTGAAGTCTTCTGGAATACGGCACTACTTAGTATAGAACAAACCAACTCTCTATTACAACACGAATATGATTACAAGGGTTCCGATATTACAATAAATAACATCGGCACAGCGAAACTACGCCAACCACGGTTGCTCTATACAAGCAGCATAATACTTGAAGCAGCGGAACAACTACTGGCAGCGGAACAACGAACGACGATGATGGACTCCAATCCGCAAGGACTCTGGCTGGAACGTTTATCCTAGCTCGCGAACATAGGAACAACACCAAACAAGCAAGCAATCCAGGCACAACCTGCAAGCTCGCATGACATGCCAAGTTAGTACATTGAATGTACTAGCAAGCTCACAATAACCAGAAGCATTCAAGACAAACAACAGCATGGCAATTACAGGTTAAGCAGGAATTAACATGAGATCATTATAACAACATGACATGAGCACATGATATCCAAAGTAATACTCCAAATAATACCAGATACCATCATGAAAATAATCATAATAGCCACTAAGAATCCAAAGGCAATATGAACCTGATACAACTTGAACAATATGAGCATAGCATGAACATATAAATCTGATGATACTAGCATGCAACATGATGACACTATATGCACCAATTATTCTGCTCAGGTTATCTCGTAACCATCACGCGCATCACTTACCCATCCTCAGACATTACACGATAATCTCAGGATCAAATCAAGCTTGGTATAAACAATACCGTAGTAATCATTAAATGACCACAAGGAGCTTGATCTTTACCCATGATTCTCGCACAACATCACGAATATCCAACAACTCGGTATCCTCAATACCACGGTGATCATTCTGGTGATCACAACCAAAGTAACTCATGATTCTTACAGCGATCATCACCAAAGTAACTCGTGATCCTTACGGCGATCACCACCAAAGTAACTCGTGATCCTTACGGCGATCACCACCAACTTATTTTATCACCGAACCGGGGTTGTCATTAATCAAGTTATTATTAATATTGTTGACTCACGGTGGGACCAACATGATCTGGGCCCTTATCCGCGGGTGCGGCTATCGATAGGTTTAATATACACTCTGCAGAGGTAGCACATTGTACCCACACCACGGAACCCGTGGCCTCGCACTCCCATTCGGGTGGACCAGCGGCGTTCCGACAAAACCGATCTACTGTTGTGACACTCTCCCGGCCACTTCGACCCACTCCCAACTGGGCTAGTCCTGGGTGGCCCCGTGTCTACCAAAGACACCCCGACCACCGTCATGGTCAAAACTCCCTCATGGGGACCAGATCCATAAAAATAAAAACAACGGGCACACAAGGTTATGTCTGCTTACCGGGCCAGGGTACCGCACGCCCATAACCTTCCCTAGTTGGAGGCACCGGCGAGATGCACGACAATAGACCCAGTTAGGACCTTACCCAAATGGTAAGTGTGGTTGCACTGGTCAGTTTCGATCTGGCGGCACCATGACTCAACCATAAGTTGTTTAAGTTCAATTAAATCCGGTTAAACTTGAATGCAAAATGCTGATCCATGATAAAATAACAGGATGCAATTACAATGCATGAGCATGATATCAACATAATCACGGGATGCAACATAACTATCCACAACGTCAACTATGAAATAATCTCCAACTGAACATGGCATAATGACGAGTATAAATATTACAAGTGCAACACTACTCAGCATAACATGACCATTATCATCAAGCATAAATAACATGCAAGAACTCATCAATAATATTACCGAGTAACACTTAACAAACTAACAGCAAAGGAACAACGCATAGTAACAGTACTCGGTAACCAACGTTAGTCATGCACCGAAGAGCATGACCAACCCAACATGTACTACTATCAAGAATGGCAATATGAAAGCAATACTAGCAACTAGCAGGGCAGGATAACCAGGTGCATAACAACATAACAAACAAGTAAGCACAATCCCAAAAGCATTTCTGAAACAACGATAACCATATTTTAAACAAGCAATCATTTAATAAATATTCAAGTTGAAAACCATGGCTACTGCATGACTATCATGCAAGTGGGTACTGTGTCTTGCCTGGGGTGACGGAGACTCTAGGAAGAAGTGCGGTGAAGCTGCGGAACGAAACGTCGGACGATTTTCTCTCGGAGGAGGCTGATTAGAGGCAAGGGTAAAATGGTCATTTTCACTGTGAAACCACCTGGTGAAAATGTTACCAAAAGATAGAGCTCGACGAGACGAAGAAGTGAGCACTGATTTCACCTCAATCGGAGTTACGGTTGCGGAGTTATGAGGTGTAGAAGGTCAGGGACCTATCTGTGAAAGTTTCAATCACCAATGGGCCCCTAAGTGGATAAGAGAGAAACAGATTTCAGAAAATACGCTTTCTGACTTAGAAAAGGCACTTCAGGCCGAAGTAGAAATAGAACACGCTTTCAGAGTATGGAAAGCGAACTCACGAGAAGTCGCTTCCACTTATCCACGTGGACCTGGGTCTTGGGCCACTTACACGCGGGACCCACACGGTCAGCGAAGGGCCATGCGTTGCTCGTCTTCTACCTCGCTCGGGCCCTGACCAAGACAGAGGCGAGGCACAGGCGAAGCAGAGGCGGGCTCCAGCGAAGGGGTCGGCCGGCTCCGGTGGCCTCTGGCCACGGCGCGGCCTCCGGCGGGCACGGGGCGGTGCGCTGCTCCCTCCTGGAACAGCAGCAGCTCAGGGAAGAGGCAGGGACGACGGCGGCTCGCGGAGACAGGGGCGAGGCAGCAGACTCCGACGAAGGGCCCGGCCAACTCCGGCCACCTCTGGTCGAGCTAAGTCCACCTGCGGGTTCGTGGAGACGAGGCAGTCCCGTTCAGAGGTAGAACGAGCGCCGGGGAGAAGTGGAGAGTAGGGGAGGCCGCGGCGACGGAGGAAGCTACACAAGGCTCGGGCGGTGGAGGTGCTCGGCGAAGCAAGGCGCTCCGGGGAGGGGCGAGTGGGTGGGGCTGCTGAGTGGAATGAGAGGAACTCGGTGGACGTCTCGGAACGACGAGGGGAGGCTTGGTTTGGCCGGAATCATGCCGAGGCCGAGGCGGCCATGGTGGACTGCGACGAAAAAAGGAGCGGGCTGAGGGCTCTGGTGGGTGAGGAGGCTCGGGGAGAGGCTGGTGAGGTGCGGAGGGACTCGGGTCGTGCTTATATAGCCGAGAGGAGGCTTCTCGAGCTCACGGGCGAGCTCCCGACCAAGCTTTAATGGCGGGCAGAGGCACGGCGTGGCACGGGCATGGTGTTTGCGACGCACTGATGGCGAACCACGACAAGGCACCGATGCAGGGCGACACAGTCGATCACGGGGAACCTACAGGAGACGAATTGAGGTCGAGAAGAGGAGGGAGAAGACGAGCATAGTGGCCGGAACAAGCCAGCACGCCTGCAGCCATGACGCAAGCGTAATCACCACATGCACTGGCACAATAGGCACTCTTTAGCGTGGCCAACCATGTCCAGTGGATGGACCCTAGTGCCCTTAGTCCAAATGAAGAAATAAATCGGTCTAGGGGCAAAGAAGAGATTTGCACTTAGCTCCAAAAGTAATTCAGTAACAAGGTGTTTGTAACTTTCTGTGGTTAAACCAGCAGGGTAAAAAGGTAAAGAGTTTGTCTGGAGATGATCACACGCTAAGGTGATGCTGATCCCCAAAAATCAGACTAAGCGGAGGAGTTTAGAAGGTGGTTGCAGTAGAAAGTGCAAAACTGGCCAGAATTGGGGATTTGGATGATGCACTCACATACTGGATCTCTGTGAGCTTAAATTTGGCAGAGAGGGGTTTTATGATGATATGAATCTTCTGTAAAAATTCCATGCTATTTGGAAATACCAAAGTGTCACTTGCTACACAAAGCTTCATTCTAGACAGAAACTTGGAAAACTTACACAGGGTAAATGGTTCAACCAATTGAGGTAAAACTTGTTGGGAGTAGTTGATATAGGTAGAAGCTTGTCCTGGTAAAGTTTCAGCTCAATTGAAGCAATATAAAATATGGTTGCTTCACAAACTGAAAATCTGACCAGAAACTAAGATTTGGAGCTGGGCTCACATAGATGAGTTACATGAGCTCATATTTTGTGGAGAGTCATTATTTGACCCTAGGAAAGACCCTGCAAAATTGCAACTCATTTGTATATTCCTAGAATATAGCTCCTTCACAAAGTTTCTTCCTGGACAGAAACTTTAGAAAATTGCTGAAAAATATTTACTAGGCAAATTGAGCTGAATATTGGCATGAGCTAATGATATGGACAGGAAAAGATTTCCAAGAAGTTTGTGGGCAATCAAGCAAATATAAATAGCACTTCCTTTGCAAAGTGCCATTTAGGGCAGAATAGGAAAATAATTTTTGGAGGATTATTTTTGAACATGGCAATGAAATATTTTGCCATATTTGAGGAAGATGTGACACAAACAGTTTATGAGAATTATTTGGGAATTTTAGGAGTGACAGAAATATAGGTTGCTTCACAACCTAGCGTTTTAAGGGTTATTCCTTTATCAGAAAAGGAATATTACCAACAAAAGAATTTTGGGTTAGGTCAAGGATGGAAATGAGACGATCTTGAGATGATGATGAGGGTGACAAGCCACTAGAAAACCTAGGAAGACATGATCTTCCTAAGTTTCAGACCCTCATAGCCATGGAAAAGCAAATCAAAACAGGAAATCCTAGAAAATCAAAGGAAAAAGAAAAGGGCAAAAATCTAGGCTGTTACATTTTGAGATATGGAGGTAGTGATATTAAAGTTGTGCTATTTGAGTATGTGTGAATCTGAGAAATACTTGTGTTGAAGTTTGAAAGTCCCGTAGCATGCACGTATGGTAAACGTTATGTAACAAATTTGAAACCTGAGGTGTTCTTTGATTTTCCTCCTTATGAGTGGTGGTCGGGGACGAGCGATGGTCTTTTCCTACCAATCTATCCCCCTAGGAGCATGCGCGTAGTGCTTGGCTTTTGATGACTTGTAGATTTTTGCAATAAGTATGTGAGTTCTTTATGACTAATGTTGAGTCCATGGATTATACGCACTCCTATCCTTCCATCATTGCTAGCCTCTTCAGTACCGTGCATTGCCCTTTCTCAGCTTGAGAGTTGGTGCAAACTTCGCCGGTGCATCCAAACCCCGTGATACGATGCGCTCTATCACACATAAACCTCCTTATATCTTCCTCAAAATAGCCACCATACCTACCTATTATGGCATTTCCATAGCCATTCCGAGATATATTGCCATGCAACTTTCCACCGTTTCGTTCATCATGACACGTTCATCATTGTCGCATTGCCTTGCATGATCATGTAGTTGACATCGTATTTGTCGCAAAGCCACCATTCATAATTTTTTATACATTTCACTCTTGATTCATTGCCCATCTCGGTACACCATTGGAGGCATTCATATAGAGTCATACTTTGTTCTAGTATCGAGTTGTAATCATTGAGTTGTAAATAAATAGAAGTGTGATGATCATCATTCATAGAGCATTGTCCCAAAAAAGGCCAAAAGAAAAAAGGGAGGCCCAAAAAAAGGGGCAATGCTAATATCCTTTTTCCACACTTGTGCTTCAAAGTAGCACCATGATCTCCATGATAGAGAGTCTCTTGTTTTGTCACTTTCATATACTAGTGGGAATTTTCATTATAGAACTTGGCTTGTATATTCCAACAATGGGCTTCCTCAAATGCCCTAGGTCTTCGTGAGCAAGCAAGTTGGATACACACCCACTTAGTTTCTTTTTGTTGATCTTTCATGCATTTATAGCTCTAGTGCATCCGTTGCATGGCAATCCCTACTCCTCACATTAACATCAATTGATGGGCATCTCCATAGCCCATTGATTAGCCGCGTTGATGTGAGACTTTCTCCTTTTTTGTCTTCTCCACATAACCCCCATCATTATATTCTATTCCACCCACAGTGCTATATCCATGGCTCACGCTCATGTATTGCGTGAAAGTTGAAAAAAGTTTGAGATTACTAAAGTATGAAACAATTGCTTGGCTTGTCATCGGGGTTGTGCATGATGAGAGCATTCTTGTGTGACAAAAATGGAGCATGACCAAACTATATGATTTTGTAGGGATGAACCTTCTTTGGCCATGTTATTTTGAGAAGACATAATTGCTTAGTTAGTATGCTTGAAGTATTATTACTTTTATGTCAATATTAAACTTTTATCTTGAATCTTTCGGATCTGAATATTCATACCACAATTAAGAGGGTTACATTGAAATTTATGCTAAGTAGCATTCCACATCAAAAATTATGTTTTTATCATTTACCTACTCGAGGACGAGCAGGAATTAAGCTTGGGGATGCTTGATACGTCTCCAACGTATCTATAATTTTTGATTGTTCCATGCTATATTATATTCTGTTTTGGATGATAAATGGGCTTTATTATACACTTTTATATTATTTTTGGGACTAACCTATTAATCGGAGGCCCAACCCAAATTGTTGTTTTTTTGCCCATTTCAGTGTTTCACAGAAAAGGAATATCAAACGAAGTCCAAACAGAATGAAACCTTCGGGAACGTGATTTTCTCAACAAACGTGATCCAGGAGACTTGGAGTGGGTGTCAAGAAACAATCGAGGAGGCCACGAGGCAGGGGGGCGCACCTACCCCCTGGACGCGCCCTCCACCCTCGTGGGGCCCACGTTGCTCCACTGACGTACTTCTTCCTCCTATATATACCTACGTACCCCGAAACCATCAGGGGCATCCACGACAACCTAATTCCACGGCCACAACCTTCTATACCCGTGAGATCCCATCTTGGGGCCTTTTCCGGCGTCCTGCCGAAGGGGGCATTGATCACGGAAGGCTTCTACATCAACACCATAGCATCTCTGATGATGTGTGAGTAGTTTACCTCAGAACTTCGGGACCATAGTTATTAGCTAGATGACTTCTTCTCTCTCTTTGGATCTCAATACAAAGTTCTGCTCGATTCTCTTGGAGATCTATTCGATGTAACTCTTCTTTTTGCGGTGTGTTTGTCGAGATCCGATGAATTGTGGGTTCATGATCAAGTTTATCTATGAACAATATTTGAATCTCCTCTGAATTCTTTTATGTATGATTGGTTATCTTTGCAAGTATCTTAGAATTATTAGTTTGGTTTGGCCTACTAGATTGACCTTTCTTGCAATGGGAGAAGTGCTTAGCTTTGGGTTCAATCTTGCGGTGCTCGATCCCAGTGACAGAAAGGGAAACGACACGTATTGTATTGTTGCCATCGAGGATAAAAAGATGGGGTTTATATCATATTGCATGAGTTTATCCCTCTACATCATGTCATCTTACTTAAAGCATTACTCTGTTCTTATGAACTTAATACTCTAGATGCATGCTGGATAGCGGTAGATGTGTGGAGTATAGTAGTAGATGCAGAATCGTTTCGGTCTACTTGTCACGGACGTGATGCCTATATACATGATCATACCTAGATATTCTCATAACTATGCTCAATTCTATCAATTGCTCGACAAGTAATTCGTTTACCCACCGTAATACTTATGCTATCTTGAGAGAAGCCACTAGTGAAACCTATGGCCCCCGGGTCTATTTTCCATCATATTAATCTTTCATCACTTAGCTATTTCTATTGCTATCAGATCTCACTCTCGTAAGTGACCGTGAAGGGATTGACAACCCCTTTATCACGTTGGTTGCGAGGTTCTTATTTGTTTGTGTAGGTGCGTGGGACTCGAGCGTGATCTCCTACTGGATAGATACCTTGGTTCTCAAAAATTGAGGGAAATACTTACGCTACTTTACTGCATCACCCTTTCCTCTTCAAGGGAAAACTAACGCAATGCTCAAGAGGTAGAAAGAAGGATTTCTGGCGCCGTTGCCATGGAGATTCGTGCCAAGTTAAGTCAAGATTTGACTCCCAGCAATGAGCCATTTCTGGCGCCGTTGCCGGGGAGTCTACGCACAAGTCAAGACATACCAAGTACCCATCACAAACTCTTATCCCTCGCATTACATTATTTGCCATTTGCCTCTCGTTTTCCTCTCCCCCACTTCACCCTTGTCGTTTTATTCGCCCTCTCTTTTTCCGTTCGCCTCTTTTTCGCTTGCCTTTTTGTGTCCCGTGTGCCGTCATGGCTAGTCCTTTATCTACTCATTTGTCTCCCGAGTCTGAAGTTCTTCACTTCAAACAAAGACAAAGAGAAAACTTAAAACATGCTTGGTTCAGAATAATGGAATCTCATCATAATTGTACCCTAGAAGTGAACTTTAGAATTTTGCTTCACAATTTTTATGTTGGACTGAATATGTCTCATAGACAACTCTTGGATTGCATTGCCAAAGGCAATTTTATTGAAATTGATCCCAGTATTTGTCGGATTTCGGGTTCATGCAGACCCTTGAGGTTCGAACACTGGGGTGCGCGCGGAGATCTCTCTCCTACCGATCTATGTCCAATCTCCTCACATGATCTAAGCTGGAAACAACGAACAACACAAGGGACACGAGGTTTATACTGGTTCGGGCCACCGTTGTGGTGTAATACCCTACTCCAGTGTGTGGTGTGGTGGATTGCCTCAGGGGATGGTGATGAACAGTACAAGGGAAGAATGGCCTCGCGAGAGGTGTTCTTGAGCTGGTGCGATGAACTGTTTGGGTAAGTTCAGTCGCCTCTATCTCTCTCCCTAGATCGATCGATGTCTCTCTGCTTGTGATGGCTAGCCCTATTTATAGAGGCCCTGGGCCTCTCCCCAAATAATGAGCGGGAAGGGCGCCAACAATTGGCCATTTTGAAGGGGAACATCTAGTACAAGTTATCCTGACCAAAGGTGGTCTTCGGCTGCCAAAAGTACTGGTGATGACGCCGTCTTGGGCTCCACAGTGACCTCCATCCTGCCGCTCTGCTGGTCTTGGTCTCGTTGCACCGGAATGGTAACCTTTGCCTGATGCCTTTGCCTGTGCTTGCCCCCTTTGCACCAAAGGGGAAACAAGGACACTGCGCAGGTCGGTGCCCGCCTGGTCTCGATCATCATGGCTTGCGTCACGGGCTCCTCACAAGGTACCCCTGCCTTGATTTCTCCGCCTCCTCGCAAGCCTGCCTGATGAGGCTGCCTTTGAGGAAGCTTCCGGTCGTCCATCCCGCGAGGCTTGGCCCCTTGCGAGGGTCTTGAGCTTGAGATGATGAAGATGGGCCGCGCTGGGCCCCCACTTGAGCCACGCCGCAGACCGCAGGCACGCAAGTCTGGGGACCCCCGTTCCCAGAACGCCGACAGTAGCCCCCGGGCCCAAGGTGTGCCCGGGCTTGGCCTAGCGGGGAAGCGAAGGGGCAAGCGCGAAGCGCCGTGGGCCCCAACAGCCTGCGGCCTTGGGCGTCGCGTGGCGATTGATTGGACGTGGGCGTCTGCGCTTCCCCACGACGCCTCGGCAACTGTCCATCTGACAAAAGGGATGCCCGGGCCAGAATTACCTGCCTTGTTCTCGTTCGCCTCGCCCCATATCCCCTTTCTCACTCTCCTCCTTCTTGCCTCCGAAATCCTCCAGGTTTGTCTCAATCCTTCTCATCCGGCACGCCATGGCGCCTCGCAAGTCCCCGACCGAGGCCTGGTACTCGCCGGCCCTGGATTCCCCGAACCTGTCGGAGAAGAACCTCGCCCTTACGCGCCTGATGACGGTGGCGCAGGGCAGCAAGGGGGCGACTGTGCTCAAGGCTGGCTCCGACCAGCCTGAAGTCAAGAGGAGCACTTTCTATCCACTCTTTGTGAGCGCCATTGTCGCCGGTCTGGTGCCTCCTTTCTCTGAGTTCTTCTTTGTTGTTCTCCGCCAGTACAACTTGCAGGCTCTGCACCTCCACCCCAACTCTGTTCTTCTTCTGGCGATTTTTGCTTATTACTGTGAGGCTCACGTCGGGGGAAAGCCCTCGATGGCCTTGTTGCGTCACTATTTTTCCCTCCGGGTTTCTGGTGGCCATGTCTCCGCATGTGCGAGCTTCATCGCGTACTCCAATTCCAATGCTATCTCGAAGCCTGGGAAGAGGATCGAAGGCTTCCGAAGCAAGTGGGTCATGGTGGATGTCAGGCGCCTCCACCCCCGTCTGGTGCTACCTACGGGGCAGCCCAAGGCCGTCGACGCGTGGTCCCGTGCGGAGCTCGTCGACCCCCGTGCGAAGGCGGTGTTGAAGAGGATGAACGCGGACCTGAGGCCAAGCAACTTGGGGGCGGCGAAGCTGACTGGGGCCTCGTTCCTGAGGGAGTTCCTGGAGCACCGGGTGGCTCCACTCCAGGAGCATTCGCTCCTATTGTGGAGGCTTGGGGAAGCGGATGCCGCCTTGCGCCTAAGCTCGGAGGCCCTGTCCGACGAGAATCTGGTCGCGGCCCTCCATTCCTTGGTTGGGGGAGACGTGGCGAAGCCGGTGGGCGCCCCCGTCCCCCTGTTCCTTCGTGACGACTGGGAGCAGGTGGTGAACGCCATGCCCACCTTCAACGGTGAGGGGCTGGTGCCCGCGGTAGCTCCCGAGGATCTTGTGGCGCTGGCGATGGTGGACGTGTCCTCTGGCAGCTCCAGCAGGAGTGAGGAGGAAGAAGAGGCGGAGGAGGAAGAGTCTGACTTCGAGGCGACTGGCGAGGAGTTGGGGGAGTCCTTCCCTCGGCTCAGGTCTTGGGCCCTCCGCTCCATGCCGGATGACAACGATGCCAGCGCCGGGCGAGGAGGCGAGGACTCTCCCTTGGTCACAAGGAAGGGCAGGTCGGGGCTGGTTCCCCCAGGGTCCGCTCTGATCCCTGGGTGGTCTGAAGCTAGCCCCAGCCCTCCCGACGTGGCTTCTTCTTCCGGGGCTCCCGAGGCTGACCCAAGCTGCAGGCTCTCGGGCTTCAAGTTCGGCCGGAGGTTGCTTGGGTCCGCGAGCGACGACCAGTAAGTGCTTGATTCCCACTTTGCTTGGTTTCTGTCGCCGAGGCTTGACGTCCATATTCTCTTGTTAGGCCGGCGCCTGGTCGAGAGGGGCTTCTGCGGCCCTGCCTGGGGCGAGTCCATCTGCTGGGGCGGTGCCTTCGTCCGCTGGGGAGGAAGACGGCGCGGCTCGCACCTCCCTGGTCCGATCATCCTCGCGAGGCCGACTGGGACGCCTTGGCGAGGAGTCAGCCCCCGTGGCCCCACTGACCCTGGAGTCGACTGCACTCGATGCTGCAGCCGTTGGCGACCAAGGCCCAGGGGGTTCCTTCCCGCCAAACTGTGATCACACCGCCGTCTTCTTCGCCCGCTCCGCCAGTTCCCGCTTCTTCTGTTTCCTCTGCCGCCGTCCTGGACCAGGTCGCCAGCGAACTAAGCCAGCTGTGGGAGGATCTTCTGAGCGTGGACCCTCGCCTAGCGGTCGGGCGCCTGGAGCTAGCTTCTGGTTGGGCCCGTTCCGCTGCCTCCGTCCGAGCAGCGCTGAGCCAGGCCGTGGCGGCCTCCGATGGGGAGAAGCAGGCCGCCAACCAAGCCAAGGCCGCTCGCGACGCTGCCCTGGGCGACGCTGCAGCTGCCAAGGCTCGCTGCAAGGAGCTGGAGGTCGAGCTGCAAGGCCTGCGCGACGAGCTCGCCAAGGAGGTCCACGGTCGCCAGGAGAAAGAAAAGGAGATGAAGGCTCGGGAGGCTGCCGTCAAGGACCGGGACGCCAAGCTCGATGACCGCCACGGCGAACTGGAGACGCTGGAGCGGTCGCTGCAGGCGGAGAGGGCCGAGGTAGACGCCAAGGCGAAGGTCCTGGCGGAGGACCGGGTGGCCTTCGCGAAGATGGAGAAGAGGGCCCGTGCCGCGCTGAAGACACTTTACGAGAGCGGCTTGGAGGAGCCGTTGGCTGGCGCGGAGGACAGCCCCGCCAAGCTGCTTCCCTTCCTGGTCCGTGCGCTTGAAGATGTCGTAGACGGCCTTGGCCCCACGGCCGAGGCCGGGGCGCGTGCCCTCTCTTCTGCGGCACTGACGCGTGTCCTCAGCCACGTCTACCTGCGCGACCCCAACGTCAACCTCGACACCCTGCTGGAGCCCGTGGGCGGCGACCTTACCGCCGCTGCCGCTGAGGCCGTGAAAGGCCGAGCCGAAGCTTTGCTAGGGGGGTTCTGCGCCTTCAGCATCTTGCCCGGGCGCGGTGCCGCCAGCTCCGCGGCCCCAGGAGGCTGCGCCACTGGAGAGTGATCCCTTCGCGGCTTCTGTCATGTTTTTATTCCTGCAACATGCACCATGCCTCGCGGAGGCGTTTAAACTTGTGTTTGGCGTCGTGAAACAATCTATGGCTTGTAATATTTGCTTTGAATTTCCTGGAATTTGCATTTTTCTCTCCTACTTGTTCGCGCTCTACGTCGGCAGGGCCCGACCCCGCGCATACCTCACCCAGCATTAGCCCCGACCGGTAACCAGGACGGGACTAAGGAGTGAGGGGCTACGTGGCAAGTTAGGCTCCTGAGTCGCGGTGCTCAGGAGTCCCCCTTGACGCGCAAGCAACAAGTAGGAAAGGGGGGAATAAGGAGTGGATCGGTCGTTCTGCGTCGGCAGGGCCCGGCCCCACGCATACCTCACCCAGCGTTGGCCCTGACCGGAAACCAGGACGGGACTAAGGAGTGAGGGGCTACGGGGCAAGTTAGGCTCCTGAGTCGCAATGCTCAGGAGTCCCCCTTGATGTTCAAATGGGTTTCCATACCTTGGCTCTGCTCGGGGAGGGGCGCGTGATGACCAGGTCCGAGGGACCTCGCTGGGTGGTGTGCGCTCGAGCGAGGCCCGAGCATAGCCCCTGTGTCCAGCCCCCTCGCGCGGCGCTCCCGAGGGGAGGCGTTGCGATGGTGCCGGACACTAAGCTCTGGGCTCCCTGAGGTTGGTACGGCCGGAGGCTGCCCTCAGTTGTTTATCACCAGCGCGGAGCATAGCGCTTCCATATGTGTACGGACATAGCCGCTCCTCGGCAGTGTCGTCAGCCAGCACGGAGCATGGTGCTTCCACTGGTACGTGGGAGGGGGCTCCGCTCCGGGAGGAGCCCCCGGGGCGTGTACAGCCCCGCCCTGACACATGGCCGGCACGGTAGGGCTAGGAGAGGTGTATCTGGGCACTCGTGAGCCAGCGCGGGACTCATGAGGCCCTACCTCGAGGCGGGTTGCGCCTGGCTCTGGGCCTTTATCAATGGTGTGTTCCTGTAGGGTGGTTAGAATGCAAATGCTCTACGTCCTCAGGTCCCGGCCCTCGAGCGAGCTCAGCCACCGCTGGTATGACAGGTCGCGGTGTCGTGGGTCAAGGCCAGGGGGTGAGGGCTGGAGAGCCAGTAGGAGCCCATGAGTTGCGATGCTCAGGTACCCCCCTTTTAACGTGCAAGCGCTTTGCATGAAAGCGGAGAAGTCCGCGATAAGTAGCAGGTGATAATTAAGTGCGAAAGAGCAAATTCATTTTAAGTAGATGCAGGAAAAGCAAACGTCGCTGGGCCATGCCCGAGTAGCTCAGGGCTGATGCAGCCTGAGGAGCGCCCCCAACAAGGTAAGTAAAGAGCTTAAGCAAAACGGATACACGCCGCAGGGACGGACCCACGCGACCTGGGAATGATGCGGCCCTGTGGGCGCTCCCAGCTAAAAATGGAACTTAGAAAGATGTCACCTGGTGCCGTTGAAGACGAAGTGATGTTGAAGAAGTGGGCTATGCGTGATGATTACGTCGACCCTCACGAGCCCCCAGGCCCAGGAGGCTCGGGAGGCTCCGGAGGCGCAGGTGGGTCTCTGAGGGCCATCTCCATCTCTGCCAGGACAGCACAATGCCTGACTTCCTGAGCCTCCAGAATGCTCCTCAGCAGGCGCTGATGAGTGGCGACCACGTTCGGCAGGCCGAAAGGCATGCAAACGTAGCTGTGGGGTGGACCTTCGCAATGCCCTATGTGCGAAGGCCAGAGGCGCTCCTGAGACGCGGCTCGGTTGAGCCCTGGCATGTCGATGCAGACGCGCAGCCCACCATACTTGCCTGGATGTGGGGCCACGGTGGGTAAGCGGCGGCTGCCGCGCATGACTCTTGACTCCTGCAGCTCCTGGGTGTTTCTTGCGATGAACTCCTGAGGGTTTGGTCTTCCTTGCCTTGTACCTTCCTGAGGGAAACATGCCTGGAAGCACCCCTCCAAGTGGTTCCTGAGCGCCTCCCTCGCGACCTTGGCAAGGTCGGCGGCTCTTCAAGAAAGAGCCCCCGAGCCGTGCCTGAGGAGGGCGCCGGGCGCGCCTTCCTATGCGAGAGAGGGTGGCGCTCCCTGATTGGGCGCAGATCCTGACGCAACACCTCTAGAGGCGCCTGCCTCCTTGTGGCTTGGGCCAGGCGTAACCTTCTTCTTCTTAAGGGTCACCTCAGGAAGTCTTCCGTTCCTGTGGTCTGGGTCTTCGATTGCTGCGGCTTGGAACAAGCGCTCAAGTGAACACACTGCGTCCCTCTCTTCACAGGGTACGGTGATGACTCCACCGCTTCCTGGCATCTTGAGGACATTGTATCCATGATGAGTCACTGCCATGAACTTGGCCAGGGCTGGGTACCCGAGGATGGCGTTGTATGGAAGACGGATGTGGGCGACGTCGAAGTCAATGAGCTCGGTGCGGTAGTTGTTGCGCTGCCCGAAGGTGACTGGAAGGCGAACCTGCCCTATTGGAATAGTGGAACCATCAATGACTCCTGAGAAGGGATTGGTTGGCTGAAGTTGATCGTACGACACTTGGAGATTGTCGAACGTCTCGACGGACAAAATGTTGAGTCCTGCTATGCCGTCAATGAGGGTCCTGGTGACCTGCACGTTGCTGATGACCGGGGAGCAAAGCATTGGGAGGACTCCGGCAGTTGCCGCGCACTTGAGCTGATCCGCTGAGCTGAACGTGATAGCGCACGCAGACCACCTGAGTGGGCGCGTGGCCTCAAGTTTGGGGAGGACTGCATTCACCTCGCGAGCAAACTGCTTGAAGACGCGCTGTGAGGCTGGGGCCTGCGCGCCACCCAAGATGCAAGCGATCACGCGCGGCTCCTGGAAGCCCCCAACCCCCTCATCTTGATGTTGGTCTTCGTTCCTTCTTGGTGGTGGCGGAAGAGGAGGAAGGCCTGTGTTGCCGTGCGGGCGATCCTCACGAGGCTGATCTCTCCAACCTCCCTCGTGAGGCTAGTCCTGCCAGCGATCCTCGCGAGGTCGGTCACGCCACCCTTGGCGGGGGCCACGGTCTTCCCATCGTCCGCCACCTCTTCCTCCTCCTCGGCCATAGCCCCTGTCGTTGCGCTCGGGGCATCGGCCAACATGTCCATCTCTCACGGCCCTGAGCTCTTGACATTCATTGTTGTTGTGGTTGTGGAGGTCGTGGTACACACAGTACCTGCTGCCCTTGGATGACTCAGGCTGATCCCTGCCTCGCTTGGTGTCTGGTTCCGCTGCAAGCACGGCAGCCCCCTTGCGCTTCACGTCCTTGGCCTTGGGCTTGTTCTCTTCTGGGTCGGCAGCCGGGAGTTTGAGGAGGGAAAGGCGCCCTTCCTCAGCCCTGGCGCACTTGGTCGCCAAGTTGAATAGCTCCAGGGATGTGCACAGGTCTTCATGGATTTCTAGCTCCTCCTTCATCTTGATGTCGCGTACGCCATCAGAGAAGGCCGAGATGATGACTTCTTCAGTCACCTTGGGGATTGTGAGGCGAGCATTGTTGAAGCGCTGGAACTATTTCTGCAGGGTTTCCCCTTGCTGCTGCTTGATGCGGCACAGATCGCTCACGGCCGGGGGTCGGTCGCGAGTGCCCTAGAAGTTGGCGATGAAGCGAGTGCGCATCTCGTCCCAGGAGGAGATCGTGCCAGGAGCCAGGTTCAGGAGCCAGGTGCGGGCCCCGTCCTTGAGCTCCATGGGAAACCAGTTCGCCATGACCCTTTTGTCTCCGTTGGCGGCTTCGATGCATAGCTCGTAGAGCTGCAGGAATTCCGCGGGGTCCGCCGTGCCATCATAGCAAGGGGGCAGGTCAGGCTTGAACTTTCCTGGCCATGCGACGCCGCGTAACTCGGGGGTGAGGGCGCGGCAGCCGGCTGTGGCCACCGGTGCCCTTTGCTGGTACTGGGCTTGCTCTTGGGGATTGCCGCGCGCCGTCGCTTGGAGCAGAGCGGGGTCTTGGCATGGAGGTGCAGGGATGCGATCTTGGCGCGCCGGTGCTGGGAGCGTGCGAGCACCTTCTTGGGGATGAGGGATCTCTTGGCAGCTCCTTTCTTGCTGCGCAGGCGCCGGACGCGGAGGGTCTCGCCTTGGGGCTGCGCGCCTTGGGGCCAGGGCGCCTTCTTGGGGAGGAGGTGGTGGAGGCACCTCCTGATCCTCGCCTCCCGCGCGGGATGCAGGGCGAGGCAGCGAGAAGGACGGCAAGGGGGAGCCCCCTGCGGTGCTGACGAGCTCGGTGATGCAAGCGAGCCAGTCCTCGTCGAGGTCGTCGACGGGGCGGTAGTGCAGGAGCTCCCTTGCCAGGAGCAGTGCGGCGTGCGCGTCCGCGGGGGTGCGACGGGCGTGGGACGACGGAGCGGCTGGAGTCAGCGACGGTGTAGCGGTGCGGCCCACCCGCCGTACCGAAGGATGCTGGGACGAGGCCTGCTGCTCGTTCCCTGCCAGACCGATGGCGGCGTTGGCAGCAGGCGACGGGGAACGACGAGGGCGTCCGCCGACGGGCGTCGTCTGGGCGACGCGGGTGGCGAGAGCAGCCCGGCGCTCGGCACGAGCCCGACGAGCGTCAGCCATGGACACGACGGAAGATCACACACGAGCAATGGAAGAAAGATTCCGGCGCACCCCCTACCTGGCGCGCCAAATGTTGGATTTCGGGTTCCGGCACACCCTTGAGGTTCGAACACTGGGGTGCGTGCGGAGATCTCTCCCCTACCGATCTACGTCCAATCTCCTCGCGTGATCTAAGCTGGAAACAACAACAACACAAGGGACACGAGGTTTATACTAGTTCGGGCCACCGTTGTGGTGTAATACCCTACTCCAGTGTGTGGTGTGGTGGATTGCCTCAAGGGCTGGTGATGAACAGTACAAGGGAAGAATGGCCTCGTGAGAGGTGTTCTTGAGCTGGTGCGATGAACTGTTTGGGTGAGTTCAGTCGCCTCTCTCTCTCTCTCCCTAGATCGATCGATGTCTCTCTGCTTGTGATGGATAGCCCTATTTATAGAGGCCCTGGGCCTCTCCCCAAATAATGAGCGGGAAGGGCGCCAACAATTGGCCATTTTGAAGGGGAACATCTAGTACAAGTTATCCTGACCAAAGGTGGTCTTCGGCTGCCAAAAGTACTGGTGATGACGCCGTCTTGGGCTCCACGGTGACCTCCGTCCAGCCGCTCTGCTGGTCTTGGTCTCGTTGCACCGGAATGGTAACCTTAGCCTGATGCCTTTGCCTGTGTTTGCCCCCTTTGCACCAAAGGGGAAACAAGGACACTGCGCAGGCCGGCGCCTGCCTGGCGCCCGCCTGGTCTCGATCGTCATGGCTTGCGTCACAGGCTCCTCGTGAGGTACCCCTGCCTTGATTTCTCCGCCTCCTCGCGAGCCTGCCTGATGAGGCTGCCTTTTAGGAAGCTTCTGGTCGTCCGCCCCGCGAGGCTTGGCCCCTCGCGAGGGTCTTGAGCTTGAGATGATGAAGATGGGCCACGCTCGGCCCCCACTTGAGCCACGCCGCAGGCCATAGGCAGGCAAGTCTGGGGACCCCCGTTCCCAGAACGCCGACAGTATTGCACATGAAATTATAGAAGGTATAGTAGGAACACTACCTCAACAAAAGGGGTCTCATCATAAACTTCATTGGAAACTAACAAACTATAATTTCAGTCATTGAGGCAATTGCAATTTATCATAACATAGAAAAGAGCTTGATGTCTACTATGCAACCTTCTTCTTATAGACGTTGTTGGGCCTCCAAGTGCAGAGGTTTGTAGGACAGTAGCAAATTTCCCTCAAGTGGATGACCTAAGGTTTATCAATCCGTGGGAGGCGTAGGTTGAAGATGGTCTCTCTCAAACAACCCTGCAACCAAATAACAAAGAGTCTCTTGTGTCCCCAACACACCCAATACAATGGTAAATTGTATAGGTGCACTAGTTTAGTGAAGAGATGGTGATACAAGTGCAATATGGATAGTAGATAAAGGTTTTTGTAATCTGAAAATATAAAAACTGCAAGGTAACTAATGATAAAAGTGAGCACAAACAGTATTGCAATGCGTTGAAACAAGGCCTAGGGTTCATACCTTCACTAGTGCAAGTTCCCTCAACAATAATAACATAATTGGATCATATAAATATCCCTCAACATGCAACAAAGAGTCACTCCAAAGTCACTAATATCGGAGAACAAACAAAGAGATTATGGTAGGGTACGAAACCACCTCAAAGTTATCCTTTCTGATCGATCTATTCAAGAGTCCATAGTAAAATAACATGAAGCTATTCTTTCCGTTCAATCTACCATAGAGTTCGTACTAGAATAACACCTTAAGACACAAATCAACCAAAACCCTAATGTCACCTAGATACTCCAATGTCACCTCAAGTATCTGTGGGTATGATTATACAATATGCATCACACAATCTTAGATTCATCTATTCAACCAACACAAAGAACTTCAAAGAGTGCCCCAAAGTTTCTACCGGGGAGTGAAGACGAAAACTTGTGCCAACCCCTATGCATAAGTTCACGAGGTCACGGAACTCGCAAGTTGATCACCAAAACATACATCAAGTGAATCACGTGATATCCCATTGTCACCACAGATAAGCACATGCAAAACATACATCAAGTGTTCTCAAATTCTTAAAGACTCAATCCGATAAGATAACTTCAAAGGGAAAACTCAATTCATCACAAGAGAGTAGAGGGGGAGAAACATCATAAGATCCAACTATAATAGCAAATCTCGCGATACATCAAGATCGTACCACCTTAAGAACATGAGAGAGAGAGAGATCAAACACATAGCTACTGGTACATACCCTCAGCCCCGAGGGTGAACTATTCCCTCCTCGTCATGGAGAGCACCAGGTTGATGAAGATGGCCACTGGAAAGGGATTCCCCCCTCCGGCAGGGTGCAAAACGGGTCTAGATTGATTTTCGGTGGCTACAGAGGCTTCTGGTGGCGGAACTCCCGATCTATTAAGTTGCCCAATGTTTTTAGGGTATATGGATATATATAGGCGAAAGAAGTCGGTCAGGGGAGCCACAAGGGGCCCACGAGGGTGGGGGGGCGCCTCCCTGCCTCGTGGCTTCCTTGAAGCTTCCCTGACGTCTACTCCAAGTCTCCTGGATTGCTTCCGTTCCAAAAATAACTCTCCCGAAGGTTTCATTCCGTTTGGACTTCTTTTGATATTCCTTTTCTTCGAAACACTGAAATAGGCAATAAAACAGCATTTTGGGTTGGGCCTCCGGTTAAAGGTTAGTCCCAAAAATAATATAAAAGTGTATAATAAAGCCCATAAACATCCAAAACAGCTAATATAATAGCATGAATACTTCAGAAATTATAAAACATTGGAGACGTATCAGCATCCCCAAGCTTAATTCCCGCTCGTCCTTGAGTAGGTAAATGATAAAAGAAAGAATTTATGAAGTGTGAATGCTAGCAGGTGCACAAGTTTGATCAATGGTAGTTTCAATCACCTTTTCTAGCATCATTATATATCATAACAGTAGCTCAACTCATATGACTTCTCATGATCAAGTAACAAGCTATTCACATGTTAAAGTATAGATCATAAACTTTCTTGAAAACTAACAAACCGTGTTATTAGTCATCAAACAATTACAATTCATCCTATTTTCAGGAAGGGTCTATGTCAGAGATTTGATTTAGCAAACTTCACATACTCAACTATCATTTAGTCTTTCACAATTGCTAACACTCACGTGATATTTATGGGTTCAAAGTTTTAATCAGACACAGAGAAAGATAGGGGCTTATAGATTCGCCTCCCAACCTTTTACCTCAAGGGTAATGTCAACAATAATAGTTCATGATGCCTTACATCCAATTGGATATATATATCAGGATCTTTCCAACACAATGTGCTTGCCAAAGGATAAAATGTAAAAAGGAAAGGTGAAGATCACCATGACTCTTGCATAAGGTATAAGACAAGAATAAAAGATAGGCCCTTCGCAGAGGGAAGCAGAGGTTGTCATGCGCTTTTATAGTTGGATGCACAAAATCTTAACGCGAAAGAACGTCACTTTATATTGCCACTTGTGATAGGGACCTTTATTATACAGTCCATCGCTTTTATTGCTTCCACATCACAAGATCGTATAAAGCTTATTTTCTCCACACTAATATATCATACATATTTAGAGAGCAATTTTTATTGCATGCACCGATGACAACTTACTTGAAGGATCTTACTCAATCCATAGGTAGGTATGGTGGACTCTCATGGCAATACTGGTTTAAGGGATGTTTGGAAGCACAAGTACTATCTCCACTTGGTGCAAAGAATTGGCTAGCATGAGGGAGAAAGGCAAGCTCAGCATGTTGAATGATCCATGACAATATACTTTATTTCAGATATAAGAAAACATAACCCATTACGTTGTCTTCCTTGTCCAACATCAACCTTTTAACATGTCGTATTTTAATGAGTGCTCAAAATTGCAAAATATGTCCAAGATAGTATATTTATATGTGAAATCTCTCTTCCCTCAATATTCTTTCATGAATTGTTCAAGTGACCAATACAATGTTTGCTAACCTTCAATAAATTTACCACCTCTACTTCTTATATGTGAAGTCATTACTCCTCATGGGATAAGCATATGAAACATATATAATTTCAGAATTATTATATTCAATTCATTCAACCATTTACTCATAGGATATATGTGAAGCACGTGAATGAATAACAAACTACTCCGAAAGATATGAGTGAAGATCAATGAGTAGTTAAATAATTATTTAGCTATGTGAAGACTCTCCCATTTTATAATTTCATATCTTGATACTTTATTCAAACAGCAAGCAAAAACAAAATAAAATGACATCTAAGAATAGCAAACATCATGTGAAGAAGCAAACACTTAGGATCAACCGATACAAACCGATAGTTGTTGAAGAAGAAAGGTGGGATGCCAACCGGGGCATCCCCAAGCTTAGACGCTTGAGACTTCTTGAAATGTTATCTTGGGATGCCTTGGGAATCCCCAAGCTTGATCTTTTGTATCTCCTTAATTCCTCTCATATCACGGTCTCCCTAAATCTCAAAAGCTTCATCCACACAAAACTCAACAAGGACTCGTGAGATAAGTTAGTATAAACCAATGTAAAAAAACCTTATCATACTCTTCTGTAGCAAATCACTAAAATTATTAATCAACATTTCATACTAAATGCCTCTGCATATTTAATAGTCCTATCCTCAAATAGAATCATTAAACAAGCAAACATATGCAAACAATGCAGACATAACAACAATCTGCCTAAACAGGATAGTCTGTAAACAATGCAGCAAGATACATACTTCCCTAGCTCCAAAAATTACGACAGAAAATTCCCACTGTATTAAATTTATCAGAGTTTAGTATGCAAAAGGTTTCAACATATTATCACATTCTGACTTTTCTAGGGAATTTTTGCAACAGCGGTAAACTTTCTGTTTTCAAACAGCAACATGTAGACTTGTAAAATAGGCATAGTAAAGGCTATCAATGCCACTTTTATTGAAATAAAAGATGCAAAACATTGTCCTAAATAACGGCAAGCGAATCCTAACAAAATAAATTGATTCTCCAAGCAAACACATATCATGTGGTGAATAAAAATATAGCTCCAAGTAAAGTTACCGATGAACAAAGATGAAAGAGGGGATGCCTTCCGGGGCATCCCCAAGCTTAGGCTCTTGGTTGTCCTTGAATATTACCTTGGGGTGCCTTGGACATCCCCAAGATTAGGCTCTTGCCACTCCTTATTCCATAATCTATCAAATCTTTACCCAAAACTTGAAAACTTCACAACACAAAACTCAAAAGAAAACTCGTAAGTTCCTTAGTATAAGAAAATAAATCACCACTTGGGTACTGTTATGAACTCACTCTAAATTCATATTGGTGTAATATATACTGTATTCCAACTTCTCTATGGCTCATACCCTCCGATACTACTCATAGATTCATCAAAATAAGCAAACAACACATAGAAAACAGAATCTGTCAAAAACAGAACAGTCTGTAGTAATATGTAGGTTCCGAATACTTCTGTAACTCCAAAAATCCTGAGAAATTAGGAAGTTCTAGGAAATTTGTTTATTGATTTACTTAAGTTGGAATTGGTATTTTATTGCTTTATGGTAAAAAATGAAAATTATTCTCGTGAGCGCATACTTTATGTTTTTTACAGCAAGATCAAATAACAATCACCCAAGAAGATCCTAAAGGCTTCACTTGGCACAAACACTAATTAAAACATAAAACCTCATCTAACCAGAGGCTAGATGAATTATTTATTACTAAACAGGAGCAAAAAGCAAAGAACAAAAATAAAATTGGGTTGCCTCCCAACAAGCGCTATCGTTTCACGCCCCTAGCTAGGCATGATGATTTCAGTAATGCTCATAAAGGTAAGAATTGAAACATAATGGGAGCATCATGAAGCATATGAAAAGCACATTTAAGTCTAACCCTCTTCCTATGCGTAGGGATTTTGTGAGCAAACAACTTATGGGAACAATAATCAACTAGCATAGGAGGGCAAAACAAGCATAACTTCAAAACTTTAAGCACATAGAGAGGAAACTTGATATTATTACAATTCCTACAAGCATATGTTCCTCCCTCATGATAATTTTCAGTAGCATCATGAATGAATTCAACAATATAACCATCACATAAAGCATCGCTTCCATGATCTACAATCATAGAAAATTTACTACTCTCCACATAAGCAGAATTCTTCTCATTCGGAATAGTGGGAGTATCATAAGAAACTAGAATACTACAAATTGTTTCCACATGAAAAGAGTAGTATTCAGGAAAAGGGTAATCATAATCATGACAAGTTTTATAAATATAATCATCACTACTTTTTATAGCATAAGTTTCATCACAATAATCATCATAAGTAGCAACTTTGTTCTCATCATAATCGATTGAAACCTCTTCCAAGATAGTGGAATCATTACTAAATAAAGTCATGGCCTCTCCAAATCCACTTTTATAATTATCACAATAAGATTCAACATCCTCCAAAATAGTGGGATTACTACTTCCTAAAGTTGACACTCTTCCAAATCCACTTTCATCAATATAGTCATCATAAGTAGGGGGCATGCTATCATCATAACAAATTTGCATATCAAAAGTTGGGAGGCTAGAAATATCATCTTCATTAAACATAGCCTCCACAAGCTTGGAACAGACATTAATTGCAGCAAATATATTCTCAAACATGTCATTCTCATCAAACATAGCATCCCCAAGCTTGGGCCTTTTCATATTATAAGCATAATCACTCTCATCATTAATAGTATGGATAGCACCGATAGTATAGCAATTATCATCATCACAATGAGTAATAGGAGCAACATCATTTGGGAGGGATACCTTTTTACCTTTGCTTCTCCATATTTTCTTTTTCTTCTTCACATCATGTGTGGGTTTAACCCTCTCTTTTGAGCTCCTTATTAATGAGATTGGTTGAATAGAAAGCTCCTCCTCGTTCCCTGATTCATCATAAGAAATAACAGGAGGATATTGGGAAGTCTCTTCCCTTTCATTAGTATTCTCTTCATCTTCTATTTCTTTTCTTTTCATTATATACTTGACAATATAAGGATTTTCAATGCAATTCACCGCACAATACATATAAATTTCCTCTAGATCCAAATTAAGAACTCTATCAAGGGCAAATTCTGGAATAACCTTAGATATACGTTTCATTTCTTCATAACCCAAGAGCAAACTAAGTTCATTATGATGTGCAAGGGAAATCAAGTCATCACAATTTTTGGACACGATACGATCATGAAAAAATTGGCATTGGGTACTGAAATGATCACGTTCATTGCAAAGTTCACAAGTACAGCTAAGAAAGTTTAAATTTTCAGCACAAACATCTAGCCTTTCTTGCAACCATTTAGTTTCCAAATACTTATGCCTCTTGCAAAATCTATCTTCCCTGTTTGGTATGTACTTGCAAACTTGATGCACTCCACAAAAGTTGACATGCTTATAAGAGACGTTTTCATCATGACTAGTGCAATCATCATTAGTACTATGGATATTCAAAGAGTTCATACTAGCAACATTGCAATCATGCTCATCATTCAAAGATTTAATGCCAAACATTTTATAGACCTCTTGTTCTAGCACTTGAGCACAATTTTCCTTTCCATCATTCTCACGAAAGATATTAAAAGGATGAAGAGTATGAGGCAAACTCAATTCCATTTTTTGGTAGTTTTCTTTTATAAACTAAACTAGTGATAAAACAAGAAACTAACATATTCGATTGTAAGATCTAAAGATATACCTTCAAGCACTCACCACCCCGGCAATGGCGCCAGAAAAGAGCTTGATGTCTATTACGCAACCTTCTTCTTGTAGACGTTGGTGGGCCTCCAAGTGGAGAGGTTTGTAGGATAGTAGCAAATTTCCCTCAAGTGGATGACCTAAGGTTTATCAATCCGTGGGAGGCGTAGGTTGAAGATGGTCTCTCTCAAACAACCCTGCAACCAAATAACAAAGAGTCTCTTTTGTCCCCAACACACCCAATACAATGGTAAATTGTATAGGTGCACTAGTTCGGCGAAGAGATGGTGATACAAGTGCAATATGGATAGTAGATAAAGGTTTTTGTAATATGAAAATATAAAAACAACAAGGTAACTAATGATAAAAGTGAGCACAAACGGTATTGCAATGCGTTGAAACAAGGCCTAGGGTTCATACTTTCACTAGTGCAAGTTCCCTCAACTATAATAACATAATTGGATCCTATAACTTTCCCTCAACATGCAACAAAGAGTCACTCCAAAGTCACTAATAGCGGAGAACAAACGAAGAGATTATGGTAGGGTACAAAACCACCTCAAAGTTATCCTTTCTGATCGATCTATTCAAGAGTCCGTAGTAAAATAACATGAAGCTATTCTTTCTGTCCAATCTATCATAGAGTTTGTGCTAGAATAACACCTTAAGACACAAATCAACAAAAACCCTAATGTCACCTAGATACTCCAATGTCACGTCAAGTATCTGTGGGTATGATTATACAATATGCATCACACAATCTCAGATTCATCTATTCAACCAACACAAAGAACTTCAAAGAGTGCCCCAAAGTTTCTACTGGAGAGTCAAGACAAAAACGTGTGCTAAACCCTATGCATAAGTTCATGAGGTCACGGAACTCGCAAGTTGATCACCAAAACATACATCAAGTGAATCACATGATATCCCATTGTCACCATAGATAAGCACATGCAAAACATACACCAAGTGTTCTCAAATCCTTAAATACTCAATCCGATAAGATAACTTCAAAGGGAAAACTCAATTCATCACAAGAGAGCAGAGGGGGAGAAACATCATAAGATCCAACTATAATAGCAAAGCTCGCGATACATCAAGATCGTACCACCTCAAGAACACGAGAGAGAGAGAGAGAGAGAGAGAGATCAAACACATAGCTACTGGTATATACCCTCAGCCCCGAGGGTGAACTACTCCCTCCTCATAATGGAGAGCACCGGGATGATGAAGATGGCCACCGGAGAGTGATTCCCCCCTCCGGCAGGGTGCCGGAACGGGTCTAGATTGGTTTTCGGTGGATACGGAGGCTTTTGGCGGCGGAACTCCCGATCTATTCTGTTCCCCGATGTTTTTAGGGTATATGGGTATATATAGGCGAAAGAAGTCGGTCAGGGGAGCCACGAGGGGCCCATGAGGGTGGGGTGGGGGAGGCGCCCAGGGGGTAGGGCGTGCCTCCTTGCCTCGTGGTTTCCTTGAAGCTTCCCTGACGTCTACTCCAAGTCTCTTGGATTGCTTCCGTTGCAAAAATAACTCCCCCGAAGGTTTCATTCCGTTTGGACTCCATTTGATATTCCTTTTCTTTGAAACACTGAAATAGGCAATAAAACAACATTTTGGGCTGGGCCTCCGGCTAATAAGTTAGTCCCAAAAATAATATAAAAGTGTATAATAAAGCCCATAAACATCCAAAATAGATAATATAATAGCATGAATACTTCATAAATTATAGATACGTCGGAGACGTATCATCCTTGAAAACAACACATGGCAAAATTTCACGGCGAACGAGGGATTTGAATCTGCTGGGAGGGGCTGTCTGGATCTTGCCCGGGGTAGCCAAAATATTGGCGACCCTTTTGTGCACCGGTGTCTTTGCCACCGATGAACGAGGCTTGGGAGCTCATGCATCCTCCAGCGCGCACATTGGAGACGAGCTCGCACGAGCTGTGCTTTTTCTGACCCACCACGCCGCCCAAGCTGGCCGCAGACCGACCGATGACCCGCAAATTACGCCATCCAACTATAGCCGCACACATTCTGACAGCAACTCAACCAACCGGACGAAATTCATGCAAACACAGTGATATTTCATATGAACAATGCCGAAATTCATATAAAATACCGTATTTTCATACAAACATGACAGGTTTCATTACATTCAAATCAACTAAGCGGTGCTAGTTCTGGATAGCACAGGTATATAATACCTGGCCTAAATGGTTGTCCGCCGATCCATTCGTGTTCCTCATGTCCGGCAGCACGATCACCGGACTGCCAGGAGCCCCGGAGGTATATGCTTCAGCGCAAAGGACGACTCGCTTCCCCACCGCCCAACTGATATGGTTGGCTGATTCCCAAGATGATGGTGGAAGGGGGCTTCTCCGCTTCCGTGGAGCCCATGCGGGGTCGAGGAAGGTCCTCGCAACAAAAGGATCCGGCAAGACACCTGCTATGTACGCCGGTGTCGCCTCTGCAGTGGCCTTCATGAGACCCAAGCGGCGGCGGCCTCCCGTGTTCTACTTCTCCTTGATGATGGCGGCAGATGTGAAGGCGCTGGCCACCGACTCGTCGCTCTCTGCGCACCTGGTTTCTGTCTCTGCTTGCATGGCACGGCCGCCGGCATGGGAGTCTCGGCCATAGAAACGGGAGACGCGGTCGCAGACACGGGAGGCGCGGTACGAGGCGGCGGCGTGGACGGCAACAACGACGCCCGAGCACCACTCATCGTCGAGCTGGCCTGGAGCGGCGAGTTGCTGAACCACGCATCGGCTTGGGGCGGCAACTGGCTCCGTCGGGCGATGGGAGGGAGGTGGATCAGCGAGCTGCATAGCTCGTATCCGGCGGGCTCGGCGGGCCATCCAGCCAGCTTGGATGCGGTATAGCTACTCTTCGCAAGCCATTGTAAGAGTGGAAAAAATGGTGAGGGAGGAGATAGAGGAGCGGCGGAGGTGTGTGATTCTTGGATAGCGTTTGGCCTCGTTTAAATAGGAGATTAAATAGATGGCAAACAGGAGGAGCTCGGCCGGCTTGCATTTAATGTCGGACCGGTCATGAACGGACATGTGTCCAGAGTGGGTTTCTCGGCTTCCACACGGGTTTCATGGAGGCGCTTGAATGCGGCAAGGAGGCGTGTTCAGCTGGTCGTGCAACGAGTGGCGCCTTCGACTCTGACGTACAACACAGCACCATTCTTCCACTGACGTGTGTGCTCTTTGGGTACATGGCCTGCATGTTAGTGACCCAACGCAGGTAGCGCACGGCAGAGGAACTTTTGGTAGGCCAGGGCGGTCAGAAGCGGGTATTTCATAAACCAATGATTGTTTATTGAGTGTGACGTCATCTATTTCATGTAGATAAGCCTACTATATAATGTAAGAGAATTTTAAAATTTTCATATATATGTTGATAGCTCGTTCGATACATTGTGATTCATAAAGACCGCTGCAAACATCAATGTTCTGCTTATCACAGATAAGATTGATTAATACCCATAACAATCCATGTCCTTAACAAAGGGTGCATGCACGTATAGGTTGAGCATGTGTCTTGCGTCGTGTGCTATGTGCATGCAGGCGTGCGAGTGTTGCGTGTGTGCATGTGTACATTTCAGTGTTGCATGCATGTGTGCCTACGTGTGTGTGTTCGTGAGTGCATGTGTACGTGTCAGTGTTGCGCACCTGCATGCATGTGTGTGTGTTCGTTATGTGTACGTGTCAGTGTTGCACGCCTGCATGCGTGCGTGTGTTCGTGCGAGTGTTGCGTGCGTGCATGTGTACGTGCGGGGCAAGCCTACACGTCAGTCGACTGACTTTTTCATCTCTGGTCAGTAGATTTTCCAGCCGCTGGATACGAAATCAAGGGCCTGCAGTTTATCTTCAACCTCCACCCCCCTGAGTCGCTAGCCACCACTGGCCAAACCGCCGGCCGCCGCTGCCCGCGGCTAGCCCGCGCTGCCATGCCGCCCCGCCCGCCCTGAAACCACTCCCCACCGCCGCCCCGGCCATCCCTCTAGGCCCCCCGCGCTTAGCTTTTTCTTCGGTGATCCCCACGCCACCGCCCAATCACCGTCCCCACCGCCGGCGACTGCCAACCAGAGGTCTCACGACTTCGAATCCCCACCGACCACTAATTTATTACCATTTCTGTCCTCCATTTACACGCTGACGGGTGGGCCCTATGGTAATGTGCGCTGCTGAATGTGGACCGTTGCTCAATTGATCGTGTCATCAACAAATTACGGAGCTGTATGGTGAGCCAGTGACCGTATGATCACCCTAAAATGTAATTTATTAATACAGTATAGAATCAAACTATCATTTCTTTTTTTCATATACGCGCTGACAGGTGGGCCCCACAGTTACGCGCCTCGATAGTGCAACACTAGTTGCACCACGTGGAACGTTTGATTGGTCAATTGATTGTGTCATCAATAAAATACAGAGTTGTACGGGTGAGCCAGTGACCGTATAATCACAACATGTATTTTTTTAACATGGTACAGACGCAAGTGCTCATATATACGCGCAAGAACTCACCGCTATAAGCGCACACACAGACCCTACCCCTATGAGCACCTTCGAGGGCTAGCATATGATCTTGAGATTTTACGAAGTCACCATAGGTGCCTCGTAGTCGAGTGGAACATCTCCTCCCACTGAATGCACATCGCCGGAAAATACTGAAATTAACCCAGGATAAATGCAAGCACTAGGACTTTAACCCTGGTGGGCTCGAGAAACCACTGTCCTCCAAACCATCCAACCACTGGTTGGTTAGCACCACAAAATGTATGTGGTGACCGTGATGAGCTTATTCTGAAGTCCAGTGACCATATCGTGCTTTCGCTTCAAATACAATGACCGTAAGTGTCGTCAAAAAAATACGGAGCACACATCAAATACAATGTCCGCCAGTGTCATCAACAAAATACGGAGACGTATCATGAGCAAGATACCATATGATCACCACGAGAATGTATACGGTGACCATAACGAGCATATTATGAACTCCAGTGACCGTATAGTGCTTTCGCTTGAAATACAGTGACCGTCATGCATGAATGTGTCATGGGCATGCATACTTTTAGAGGGCCGAGAGATAGTTTGTGTGCGTATGTGAAAGTGGTGTAGAAAGAGGGGGTGTCCGGTGGAGACAACGGGAGATATGCCCTTCGTTTCTGTTTCCCGTGACTAATATTTTAGGAGAAAATATGCAATTAACTTTCATGTATAACATTGTACTATCATATATGCTTATTTTCTTAATGGCCGATTGCGTGTGTGGTGTGTTGGGCACATCATTTCTAGTTGGGGTGGGCACATCATTTCTTGTTGTGGTGGGTCAACATGAGGACTCACTACAAGAAATATGTCAACTAGTGACCTTCTGTCAGTGACCCTGGAAGAAATGGTCATAGATCTATGACCATTTCAGACCAATTGGTCAAAAGCTGTTCGGGGGGCTCCAAACCCTAAACCATTGCGACCATTTTGGTCAGAAAGGTCGTAATTTCCTTACACAAAATGGTCATAAAGCAAACAGCGCTAGTCCGCTGCCTTATTTCTAGTTGTTAACGACCAATATAGATGGTCATAGCATTGTAAATTGTGGTGGGTTGCGATGACTAGGCGCCATGTCATCAGTTTTGCCTATGTGTCATGTCCATGTGGCAGTTTTTGCCCTAGGTTATGAAGCAACCTATATTTCTGTCATTCCCAAAATTCCCAAAAAAATCTCATAAATTCTTTGGGTCATATCTTGGTCAAATATGTAAAAAACTTCCTTGCCTAGTTCAAAAATATTCATTTTCCTATTCTGTTAACAACAATAGTTTGTGAAGGAAGTACCACTTTGACATGTCCAAATAGTATCCATTTTCTACAGTGCTTTCCTATGCCCAAATAACCATGCTCCACCAAATGCCAGCTCAATCCATTCATTATTTTGAGCCGAGCTTCAACATTCGTATTTATGTCCAGTGTGGTAGTTTGCAAAGCAAGTACCACCTAGGCTCCTCCTTTTGAGCTAAAAATTTGTGAAGACGGTCTTCTTAGTAACTGATCATCCTCAGCCAAAACACACGCCCATTAGCCATGTACATTTCCTGTACCGCTAATCAAACACTTGGCTGCTAATTCATGTTTGAGCATTGATCGGTCTCCTTGTGAGAATCTTATGTTGTAATTTTATTCCTAGCACCTACCTGGGGAGTGTCCAACCCACTAGACATGCCTAGGCCTCCCAGAACACATGGCAACGCCACGGTCACGCGGTGACCACGCGGCGGGCATGTGAGTTTACGCGCTCTAGAGTTGGAGCCCTCGGCCACCGTCCAAACCTCGACGTATTGCCACCAAACCATGTATTTATGATTAAATAGGTACTTGTGTAACTAGAAATGATTTTTGGAAAAAATCAATAGTAAACTATGAGGCAGCTGCAATTCAAATTTGACCCGCTTCCAACTGAATTGACGGAAATTTGTCTTTTTCACGAGAGGTGGATCAAAACTTTTTACACCCAACCATTTTGTCAATTGTGCATTAAATATGTCCTAGTATTTTAGAAAAATGATTTGGTCTAATTTTGCAACAATTATTTGGGAGGTCCTTCACAAAAAACATCCTTTTGGGCACTCGAAAAATGGAAAATTGATTTTTCGTACAAAGAAAATGAAAAATCCCTTAGGCAACATTGTTTGCCATTCCAATATGCACCCTTGTGCACAATATGAGATCATTTGAACAAACTAGGCAATGAATATGGCCATAAGATTGATCATTTGACTTGAAAGCCATGAATCTTCACATATGATAGCTCGTTTTTGAGAACACTTTTTAAAAAAAATTGCCGTATTACAAGTTTATTATTTTTCCTGGGAACTTGGTCACATATGATGACACAATGCGAAGGTTTTACAATTTTTTGATTTTTTTTGAAATTTTTATGCCCGTTTCAAAATGCGGTCAAAACAACGGGAATGACCGTTCCTAGCTAGTGGTTGAATCTTGGAATTGTTTTGGTGTTTCTCTGATTAAATAGATACTTTTGTACCTAGAAATGATTTTTGTAAAAGATAAATAGCAAACTATGAGGCAGCCGCAGTTCAAATTTGACCTGCTTCCAACTAAAATGGCGAAAATTTGTCTTTTTCACCAGAGGTGGATCAAAACTTTTTACACCCAATAATTTGGTCAATTGTGCATTAAATATGGCCTAGTATTTTAGAAAAATGATTTGGTCCAATTTTGCAATAATTATTTGGTAGGTTATTCACAAAAAAACCTCATTTGGGGCACTCGAAAAATGGAAAATGGCTCTTTTGTGCAATGAAAGTGAAAACTCCCCAAATCAACATTGTTTGTTATCCCAAGATACACATATGTGCACACTATTGGTTTATTTTAGCAAACTATAAGTGGTTAATATGTTGAATGTTTACCATGAATTAGAGGGTGAAAATCATAAGAGAAACAAAAAAACTACCTAAGCTTAATTCTAATTGGTGGAGTCACTAGTGGCTTGGATCGATGACCTGGCAAACATCAGTCCATCCATCGGTCCATCGATCCACCCCATCCGACGGCAGCAAATCCCCACCCAACCCTTCTCTCTCGCGCGAACCCCACCCAGCCCTCCTCTCTCTCGCGCAAACCCTAGCGCTACACTCCTCCCTTGCCGCCGCCACCTCCGGCACCAGATCTTGGCTGCCGCGTCTCCCTCCGACCTCGCCGCTGGCGCTCCCCCCTCTCCTCCTCCCTCACCTCCCCTCACCTCCCCTCACCTCACTGGAAGACAAGATGGAGATCATGCGCGCGAGCAGGTTAGGCGGTGGCGGCGGCTCCCAGATCCGCAAGGGCTTGGACCTGGAGCTCCATCCCCATGGCAGCGGCTAGGGTTCCTCCCGCCACACCGCTGGCCAGCAGCAGCAGCAGCAGATGCCGCCCGCCGCCATGGCGCCGCGGCAGGCCCCTCTGCAGGTACGCAGCCTTCCGAATCTGGCCAGCGCGGCCGCAATCCTCCTCCTCGTTGGTCGCTGATGTTTGCCGGTGCTGGTTTTCCGAGCAGGGGATCCGCTCTACGACGAGCTCTGGCACGCCTGCGTCGGCCCGCTTGTCACCGTCCCGCTCGTCAGGGACCTCGTCTTCTACTTCCCGCAGGGCCACATCGAGCAGGTCGGCCAAGCCCCGCCTCCCTCCCCTCCTCGCTTAATTCTAACCCGCCTCGCGGTTTCGCGCAGGGAGGCTCTTCTGCTTCGGTTCACGCGCTGAATTTACTTGCTCTTTTGGGTTTCCAGGTCGGATCTGTCGAGTTCTCCCGGTGTTCCCACCCCGGCCCGCCACCACCACCGGTCGCCGGTCGCCGGAGAGGACGCCACCACCACCACCACCATGGCACCCCCGTGCTGTCTAGAGTCGTCAAGCACCAGAGCAACACCGTTTGTGAAATGTCAGTACTTGCATAATCTGACTAGAACTAGATTTTGGTGGTTCTCTTTTGGTAGAACTTTTTAGATGTATTCTTTCTTTCGTAGCAAGTTGGTGGTATGTCAGTACTCGGTAGTATGTCTCTTGATATAGTTGGCTCTTGCAAATTGTGTTGCTAGTCCAGATACTTGAATCTTAGGTGCTACGTTGACTTGCTGGTTCATGGGTGACAACTATTTTTAGGATTTGGGAATCATTAGTGGGATCAGACGGCCCATTGTTGTTGCCAAAAATAGTGTGATGTGGTTTCGCTTGTATGCCATATTCTCGCATATTACTGTCTTGCAGCCTCGAGATGTAACGATTGTGTATGCCTTAGAACTGTTTTCACTAGTAGCGACTGTGTATGTCTGTTTCACTACTAGTGAGAAGTTGCGGCCGTTTCGATGGAATTCATGCATGAAAATTGTGGTGGGCTCTGTTAGGTTTGTCCTTTTTTGTTACTTGTGAGGTGACAGTAGTTACTGTTAGCTTGGATTCAAGCTTTTGTTATGTCCTTCCGTTGTGGATGAACTTTAAGCTTGTTGATTTGCTTGCCAACAAAATAGAATATGAAGCAGAGTCATCATTACTTGCCAAGATTACATAATCTACGGTTGCTTTTTGGTAGAGTTGGTGTATGTTTCCCTAACTTTAACAGGGAACTAAAACTTGAGTAGGATCACATGATGAGTTTGGTTGAGTACTGTCCTAGCCTAATTGTTCTATTGAGCTTTCATGTTTGGTTTCAATCTATAAGTTCCATAGCATTTCACCATTTTATCATTCTAGCTGAATCCCTCAGGTCATATAAAATTAATCTATTACTGGGGTGTTATCATTACCTGATGTTAGAGTGTTGTGCTGCACATTGATCTCCATACTTCACCTCTTTATTGTTGTTTGACTTTTCTGTTGCGATACATAAGTCTTGAATTATTTGTTACTGACGCTACACCAGCAAGAAGTTTTGATTCCCTAAACCATTTAATTATTTGTTGAAGCACATTTGCAGTTTGTGCAGGCAACTATGAACATGGTGCTCTGTACCATCTATTTTTTTCTTGAAAATGTGCTTATTTGTCAGTTCTTTGTATAACTCTGAGCATGATGTTTGCCTAGTTTTGTTTAGGGCTACTCTATATAAATGTTCTTTCTACCTGCTGTGAGTTACTAGTATTTGGATAACTCTTAGCTTGCAGATTTGTCTATTACTGAGTATTTTTAACACATGTTTGAATTAGTAAAAGTTACACAGGCCTGGTTGCTACTTGCTAGTCAAATACTGTATAATATATCTTTTGCAGAGTACATGGATTTTCCAGGGTTTAACAGTGTGATTTATTACTGTCTATCAGTCTCCAGATGGAGCGCCTGGACCCTGTCTCCAAGCGTGAGGCCAAGAAGGCCAGCCACAAGGCGAATGTGGAGCGCCGCATAAAGCCTGCACCCCCAACCAGCGACCAGAAGGAGGCTGAGAAGCGCAGGCTAGATGAGAGGAAGCAGGAGCGGTACGCCATCGGGCTTGCCAGGGTGGCCAAGAAACATGCTGCAAAGTCCGCCAAGACAATTGCTGAAAAGGAGGACAAGCGCCGGCGTAAGCTTGCCAGAGCAGCGCGTCGGGCTAATGGTGCTCCTGCAGCCCCCGCTCCTCAGCCTGCAGCTGCAGCTGCAGTTCCCGCCCCGCCAACTCTGTTGTTGGCGCATATTGGGGTAACCAAGTAGAAGCGTATTACTCTGTTGTTTTATTTAGCTGATATAAATGCATTGGCGTCAAACACTCATCCGTTTCTTCTTATGTTCGCTGACACATTCGGATGCTTCTTCTGTTAATCTGCAGGTGCTGTTGCTGGAGTGTATGTAGGCATGGAGTATGGAGTGGAAAGGGTCCGCGGAGAGTATGGCTGGGTAATGATGCTCTGAATACTGTTTGCTACTGTTACACTGTCTTCTTGATTTCTTTTAACAATCATACCTAGCTAAAATCTTCTTGTCCACAGCAGAGCAGCCTCATCCTCTTCATGCCGGCTCGACTGCCTCTGATTCTTCCTGTTTGCTGCCTTGCCTTGCAGATGCGGCAGCTCAAGGGCAAGGTCGACATCTTCTCCAGGGCCGACGGATCGGCGCTGTTCGAGATGGGCAACACCAGGGTCATCGCCGCCGTCTACGGCCCCTGAGAGGTATTCGCTTTTTCTTTGCACACCAACTCTTCTATTCGATGCCATGGCTGTTAGGGCTTTGGCTCCCGGGAGGTCTCTAGTTAATGATCGGTATTGAGAGATTTTGGTGGTTACTTATGCTTATTGTGTATCACATTGAAAAAGAAAATGCACAATGAGCTTACCTTTGTATATCAGGATTTTTTCTTCATCGGTTACCCTTCCTTTAGCTGTAGTTTATTTTTGTACAGAAACCAATCTTGGTGTTCTTCCTATTTGCATTTGATTATGTTTCTAAAATTCCCTAGCAGAACTATATATAACAATGTGGGTATGTGTTTTCTTCTTTCAGTGTCTATAGTGCATTTGCATGATGTTGAATTATGTACTACAGAATATACATTAGCTGAATTAAACTTTTTTTTCCTTCGCCTAATCAAATGCCCTTTGTTTTAAAGTATGCATACCCAGGTCAAGCTTGCGGTCATGGTGAAGGTGCTGATCTGGGTTTCCTTCTTTAGAAGTAAAATGTTTGCTTCCTACTTTCTTTAGGGTAGTGCTTTCTAATCAAGTTCTTGAACACAGGAGTTATGTATACAAATCATGTGCTATTTATACACTGATAGCCATTTTCTTGTCTACTTAGCAGAATCATGTCTTTGTGTACTAAACATTAGTTACTGGTATTTGGCTTCTATGTGCTAATTAAACCTGATCAGTATGTATACTTGTTTGATGTTGTATAATATTGGTGTCAAAGGAGTTAATTTAAACCGGATATGATCTACTGGAACAATTTTTTTGCTGTTCGAATGGTTAAATTCTGGTTCTTTGTTTCAAACATCTAAATGATATTTAATTTGTCCTTCTATGCTTACATGATAAAAATGTCGCATTTATAGGATTGTAAACCTGATGTGAATGGAGTAGTATTTACTTGCTGCTGATAGTAACTACTTGTATCCACTGATTTCTATGCCTCATTTTGCTTGTTTTACTTTATTTATGCACACAGACTGCCTACAAGTTAATGTGCTTTTAGATTTGCCTTTATTTTGCTCCTTACCATATTGTTTGATAACTTGCAGATGCTGTACTTCATTCGTGTTTCGTCGTGGGCTCCAAGAAGTGAAGAAGCATTGAGTTCTAGCTCATTGGAGCTAGTTATACTCTGATAGATAGTTATATTTTGATATTTAGTTGTGTTCTTGGTGGCTGTAAACCTGATGTGAAGTATGTTCGATTATAAACGTGGTGTATGTTTGATTCTAAGGTGCCAAATTTGGTTGTTGAAGTATAACTTCTGTTTTCAGTCAGTTCTGATTTAAATATTTGTTTTTATTTACTGGAAAATCAAAATTTTAAGAACATGACTCTGACCATTGGGACCCACTCAAACCCATCTGACTCTTGGATCCATCTTAAAAAAAGAAATGTAACTAAAAAAAGAAATGTAACTGTTGAGCCAAAAAGGTCATGGCCCAAAAACGAAAGGCCCAATTGTTGGTTCAGGCCAATGTAGAAATCAAAACTATTAGAAAAAATAACCCATGTAGCTAGAGAAAATTAATAGAGAAAATATATAGTAAAAAGGCCGAATTGTTGGGCTAGGCCCATGTAGAAAACTGAATTGGACCGGGCTGAATCTTGTGCCACATCAGCTTGCCACGCTGGAT